>NC_053496.1:157215527-157487101 GCF_905171775.1 Rana temporaria | reverse complement strand
TTTGAGCATCTAAAAAATGCATTTAAACATATATTTTTAAATATACTTGTAAAGGCATTACAAAATATAATTGAAATGCATTTTCCAAAGACATATATTGGAAAATATATTTTTAAAATATATTCTTCAGATTTTTTTTAACACATAAAAAAAGTAATTTCAACATATATTTTTACATATATTTGCAAATGTGTTCCAAAAATATAATTTTAATATATTTTCCAAAGGCATATATGTGAAAATATATGTTTGTAAATATATGTTTCAGATATTTTTGAACATATAAAAAAAATGCATTTGAACATATATCTTTAAATATACTTGTAAATGCATTCCAAAAATATAATTTAAATGTATTTTCCACAGATATATATTAGAAAATATATTTTTAAAATATGTTTTTCTGAAAATATTTAGGGGCAGATTCACAAAGCGAGTACACCGGCGTATCTACTGATACGCCGGCGTACTTTCAAATTTCCCACGTCGTATCTTTGTTTTGAATCCTCAAAACAAGATACGACGGCATCTGGGTTAGATCCGACAGAAGTACGTCTTCGTACGCCTTTGGATCTAAGATGCAATTCTTCGGCATCCGCTGGGTGGCGTTTACGTTGTTTTCTGCGTCGAGTATGCAAATTAGCTATTTCCGACAATCCACGAACGTACGAGCGGCCGTCACATTCTTTTACGTCGTCTCTAGTCGGCTTTTTTCGGCGTATAGTTAAAGCTGCTATTTGGTGGCGTATAGTTAAACCTGCTATGTTAAGTATGGCCGTCGTTCCCGCGTTTAATTAGAATTTTTTGTACGTTTGCGTAAATCGTCCGTGAATCGGGATGGACGTAATTTACGTCCACGTCAAAACAATGACGTCCTTGCAATGTCATTTATCGCAATGCACGGCGGGAAATTTAGGAACGGAGCATGCGCAGTTCGTTCGGCACGGGGACGCGCTTCATTTAAATGAAACACGCCCCCTACTCGCCGCATTTGAATTCCGCGCCGTTACGCCGCTTGAGATACACTACGCCGCCGTAACTTACGGCGCAAAATCTTTAAGGATTCGAACCAAAGCCAGGTAAGGTACGGCGGCGTAGCGTATCTCAGATACGATGCGCCGGGGCAGATCTTTATGGATCTGCCCCTTAATGTCTACTAAAGACATTTCAACATATATTTTTTCTGACATTTTTGTAACTATGACATAGATAACATTCTGAATACATTTATAAGAGAGCCACTCCCATTTTAAAATGGTTTGTTTTACTCCTTTTAAAATAAAAAATAAAATAAAAACCAAAAGATTCAAATAAAATATAAACTTTTTTTATAAGATTTTAAGCACATAATCCATTTAATACAAAGCAGATAAACCTCTCGCATCCACTTTCCATTCCCAAAGAATGTCATTCTGAATTGAGAACACTTGTCGGCGGACCAGCAAAACGTCTTAAAATACAGCAAGTCCAGTTAGTTTGATTTATTGATTGACCTGAATGAATGAGAACCTTCACAGACATCCACATCCACAGTACAAGGGTCTTGTCTGCTTACAGGGTACCGAGAGAAACTCCGGATATAAATCTTCAATGTTCTGTTTAATCCATGAATCAGAAGTTACACTATTATTACCCAACTCCCTCATCAGTGTCTTTATGGACCTTGCTTTGTGCACTGGTGCGCAGTCATGTTGGAACAGGAAGGGGCCATCCCCAAACTGTTCCCACAAAGTTGGGAGCATGAAATTGTCCAAAATGTCTTGGTATGCTGATGCTTTAAGAGTTCCCTTCACTGGAACTAAGGGGCCAACCCAACCCCTGAAAAACAACCCCACACCATAATCCACCTCTCCACCAAATGATTTGGACCAGTGCACAAAGCAAGGTCCATAAAGACATGGATGAGCGAGTTTGGGGTGGAGGAACTTGACTGGCCTGCACAGAGTCCTGACCTCAACCTGATAGAACACCTTTGGGATGAATGTTCTTCTGGAAGAATGGTCAAACATTACCATAGGACAGCCTTCCCAGAGGAATTGAATCTGTTATGGACTGGGATGCCATTAGCCACTTAAGGACCGGACCAATATGCTGCTAAATGACCCAAGGGGTTTTTACAATTCGGCACTGCGTTGCTTTAACAGACAATTGCGCGGTCGTGCGACGTGGCTCCCAAACAAAATTGACGTCCTTTTTTCCCCACAAATAGAGCTTTCTTTTGGTGGTATTTGATCATCTCTGCGGTTTTTATTTTTGCGCTATAAACAAAAATAGAGCGACAATTTTGAAAAAAATGGAATATTTTTTACATCTTGCTATAATAAATATCCCCCAAAAATATATATACATTTTTTTTTCCTCAGTTTAGGCCGATACATATTCTTCTACCTATTTTTGGTAAAAAAAATTGCAATAAGCGTTTATCGATTGATTTGTGCAAAATTTATAGTATTTACAAAATAGGGGATAGTTTTATTATTTATTTATTTTTTTACTACTAATGGCGGCGATCAGTGATTTTTTTCGTGACTGCGACATTATGGCGGACACTTCGGACAATGTTGACACATTTTTGGGACCATTGTAATTTTCACAGCAAAACATGCATTTAAATTGCATTGTTTATTGTGAAAATGACAGTTGCAGTTTTGGAGTTAACCACAGGGGGCGCTGTAGGAGTTATGTTTGACCTAGTGTGTGTTTACAACTGTAGGGGGGTGTGGCTGTAGGACTGACGTGATCGATCGAGTCTCCCTATAAAAGGGATCACACGGCTCTCCCCGTTCTTCAGCTCCAGGGAGCGATCGCGATGGGGCAGCTATGAACGAATAGCCGCGCCGTCGTCCCGGATCGCTCCCCGCGGGAATCCGACCGCCGCATGTAGCGGGGGGGGAGGGGGGTCCCGATCGGACCCGATCGGACCCCCGACCCACGTCTAGGCAGGGACGTACAGGTACGCCAATGTGCCTGTACGTGCCATTCTGCCGACGTACATATACATGCGGCGGTCTGTAAGTGGTTAAAGTTCATGTGCGTGTAAAGGCAGGTGTCCTAATACTTTTGGCAATATAATATATATAGTATATATACTGTATATTCTTTTTATACTAAGTCCAGTCCATTGTTTGGACTTAGTACCTGCCGAAGGGTAATTCCAGCAGCCAAATAAAAGGAATTGGGATATTAAAGTTCTCCCCAGCACAAAATTAAAACTCAGCAGCTACACAATGGGGGTTATTTACTAAAGGCAAATCCACTTTACAAACTACAAACTACAAATGCAAAGTGCACCTGAAATTGCAAGGAAAGTGCACTTGGAAGTGCAGTCGCTGTAGATCCGAGGGGAGAAAGGAAAATAAAAAAACAGCATTTTAGCTTGCACATGATTGGATGATAAAATCAGCAGAGCTTCTTCTCATTTCAGATCTACCCCTCAGATTTACAGCGCCTGCACTTACAAGTGCACTTTTAGTGCAAAGTGGATTTGCCTTTAGTAAATAACCCCCATACTGTACACATACTGCAGCTGCTGACTTAATATTAGGACACTTACCTGTCCTGGAATCCAGCGATGTTGGTACCCCAGCCTATGTTTCCATTGGCTCTCGGGGTGCTGCTGCCATTCCCTATAGGGGCGAATTCACACCACATGCAGTCCAGTGCGTTTTTTTTTTTGTCTGCATGGAAAGTAGGTTATATGGTTTTCAATGGCATAATTCACACCAGTGCTTGCAGTTCCAGAAAAAAAGTAGAGCATGCTGCATTTTTCCTGCACTGGACTGTAATGGAACACTGTAAAGCACATCAAAAACGCACTAGAATGCACCTGAACGCACATGTGCTTATCTGAGGTTAAGAAAAAAAGAGGGGTAAATGCACTGGAATGCTTTAAAAACACACCAAACATGCCCTGGAATGTATCAAAAACACGCATGCAGAAAAGCATCGGAAACGCATCCGCCGCAGCGAGATCTCTCGAAAGTAGGGACAGGTACCTGTCAAAAACAGGAACCTGCTCCCCTCCCCCGAAAGGTGGCAAAGTAGGGGGGGGGAGGCAAATAAGTGGAGCTTCCACTTTTGGGTGGAACTTCGCTTTAAATGTCATATCCCTGCCCAAGCTGCACTGTTGTCATGTGCCAATACTAGGCTGGGCTGGAAGATAAATATGTAAGTGATGAGAGCTGCATTCTTGTGTGTATGTGTGTACAGTATATCTGATATATATATATATATATATATATATATATATATATATATATAGATAGATATAGATATATACACACACATATAGCAGAATGAAGATAGTGTGTGTATGTATGTATATTATATATATATATATATATATAATCTAGAATGCCTCTCCCATCACTTACTTACATGTATAAATATTTTTCTCATTTCTTTTTTTTCATTCCTTTTATTGGGATGGGGGTCTGTTATTTCTGTGCCTTCAATCTTCTAATATGTAAATCCTGCCCTAGGAAAAACTCTTCAAACAGAGAGACTTTAATTATAATACAGGAAGACAGGAAGAGAGCTGGGTGGGAACCAGAGGGGTGCTGAACTTTCACCTCTCACTTCCTGTAAAGGCCTAGTCTGAAAAGGAAAGCATGGCATGGTGGAGACACTCTGTGTATTCTGCTGGATGGATTCTCCTGGATTAAAGGTATGTCTTCTATCAAATAATATTAGAATTGTGAAAGTTTGGTGCATGAGTTAAGTTTTATTTGTCTGTTTCCTGCTGAATAGTTCTCATTGTGTGTGCATTCACCTTCCCAGTTACCATGCAGCATGTGCACAGTATTGTAATATTATAGAGCTCCTCTTCCACAGCATGTCACTCTGCTTCATATAATATGTGTGGCTTCCATGTTATATCCAGTGACTGTGTAGCATACTTTCAGTGCACCCTGCTTCATATAATATGTATGGCTTCCATGTTATATCCAGTAACTGTGTAGCATACTTTCAGTGCACATTGCTGCATATAATATTATACGGCTTCCATTCTATATCCACTCATCATGCAGCATAGGGGTTGATTTACTAAAGGCAAATCCATTTTGCACTACAAGTTCACTTGGAAGTGCAGTTGCTGCAGATATGAGGGGAAGCTCTGCTGATTTTATCATCCAGTCATGTACAAGCAAAAGTGTTTTTTTTTTTTTCTTAGCATGTCCCCTTCAGATCTACAGCGACTACACTTCCAAGTGCACTTGTAGTGCAAAGTGGATTTGCCTTTAGTAAATATACCCCATAATGTCAGGGCACAGTGCTACCAATGTTTTATGTCTCCCTCCCCTTTTGCATATTATCTGCCCTGCTACTAGGTGCCAACAGATATGGATTTTTCCATACAGATACCAATTATGGGCCACCTTTCAGGCCGATAACAATATGAGGTACTGATATTCTGTTTACATCCAGCTGCCCCAGAAGTAGCCTGATATCAGTTGACACCTTGGCCTTTTTTTGTATTCTAACAGCCACTGGCCACTGTCAGGATACAGGAAAAAAGAGCAGATAGCAGGGGAATCAATAACCAGGTTGCTATTGACTATTTTAATTTGCAGTAGCCAATAGCTAGTGGGCTATTACACCCGCCCACTGCCTGTTGTCAATCAGCAAAGGAGAGGATTTGAAGGAGAACATTCTTCTTCAGGTCTTCCTCTGCTGATGGACAGCAGGCAGTGGGAAGGGGGCGCAATAGTCAGCCTAATTTTAAAATTGAAACAGCCAATGGCAGTCTGGCTATGGTTCCCCCACTACCTGCTGTTTACATTCAGCTGCCATCAAATAAAGTGTGCAGAAAGAGGTTAGCGGTGTCTGGGGTGTGTGTGTGTGGGGGGGGGGTGGGTGGGGGGGGGGTGTGTGGGGTGGGGGGTGGGGGGGGGTGTGTGGGGGGGGGGGTGGATGTGTGGTGTGGAGGTGGAAAGCTAATTTTTTTTTTTTTTTGGGGGGGGATTCTGACAGATGGGCCGCCAGCCGCTGTCAAAGCACCTGACCAAGACTGACAGCTGGTGAATGGAAAACCGGAATAAGCACTTGGAAGAAGAAAACCGACAACTGAGACAACTTGCCTTTGGTAAGCGGACAACTTAATTACGGTGGTGGGCACCTTCCCTTTTTTATATCACCACATTCAACTGGCACTGTACCTGATCATCATATCTGCATTATCCTTCATTATTCATTTGGTCATCGGTGTTTGAGTTTTGTGGTGATATCATTAAGAACTTTTGAAGTTTGGTTTGCCAATTGTGTGCTGTTGGCATACAATTTTGGGATCACCGATTTGGCGTATTAACCTCTCATTGTTTATACATATAATTGGACATTCATTTTGTGAATTTATATATAAATTTTTCCGTGCACTCTGATTTTTTGTTTTGGTTAATTATTGTGCACCGTTTTTGGCATATCAGCCCCTGGATGCCAATCTTTCAATGTGAATTGGTATTGGTGACATTTTTAAATTTTAATTAAATTTTTTTATATTGGCGCAATCTTTTCATTTGTTATCTATTTATTGTGTGTTATTCCACTAGTACTGCTGCCTTTGTTATTTTTTATTTTTTTTATCTTTATTTTCTGTTTGACCAATCATTTGCCCTTTTATTCTACAGTGTTTTAAGGCAGAGGTAGGCAACCTTAGAGAGGTGGTGATCTACCTGAACAACATGGGAGAAGTCAAAGATCACAGGGCACAGTGTCTTCCAGTGTTGCCTCCTCACACCTGACTAAAACCTATAATTGCCGTACTACCGCGCTGCAATCACGTACCTTTCACTGCAATTATTGGTGTTAACATTTTGCCTCCTGACTACCTTGCAGAATTTCTCAGAGGCGCATTGGAGCATTGCATACCGCACTTGTGAATGAGCCCTTAGTTGCATTTGGCAATAGCACTTTTAAGGCTCATTCACATGTAAATTTGGGGGTGGTAAAACCCTGCCCCCAATCCTTACCCCCTTTAGCTGCTAAGTGGGACGGGGGCAGGGTGCCATGGGAGGTGGATGCTTGAGAGTTACTATTAGCTCTCAAGCAACCAGAAACAACAGTACCAATGGGGATCGTTGGGTAACTGGGAGTTTACTGTACTACATTCATTATAGTATCAGTGAGTGCACTGAGGTAACTACATACTACAGTTGTATTCAAAATTATTCAACCCCCACTGAAACCGATTGTTTTGGCCAGTTTGACATTGATTTTGATCATTCAGTCATCCTGCCTACAAATTAAATCAAAGAGGCACGTGTAGGTCAGACAAATATAACATAACATTTATAATGAAATAACCACAGATGTCTTTTCTGTGCTCACATCATTATCAGATTTATTCAACCCCCAAGTGACATTCAATCTTAGTACTTAGTACAACATCCTTTTACAGTTATAACAGCTTTTAAACGTGAAGCATAGCTTGACAAAAGTGTTTTGCAGCGATCTACGGGTATCTTCGCCCATTTGTCATGGGCAAAAGCCTCCAGTTCAGTCACATTCTTAGGCTTGCGCACTGCAACTGCTTGCTTTAAGTCCCACCAGAGGTTCTCAATCGGATTTAAGTCTGATGACTGCGATGGCCAATCCAAAATGTTCCAGCCTTTAATCTGCAACCATGCTCTAGTGGACTTGGAGGTATGCTTGGGATCATTGTCCTGTTGAAAGGTCCAACGTCTCCCAAGCCTCAGGTTTGTGACGGACTGCATCACATTGTCATCCAATATCTCCTGGTATGGAGGCCTTCATTACACAGTGTGCGCCGTATTGTCTGAGCAGAAACTTCAGTACCCACATCTGACAAATCTTTTCTCAGTTCCTCAGCAGTCACACGGGGACTTTTCTCCACTCTACGCTTCAGGTAGCGCACAGCAGTCGAAGTCAGCATCTTCTTTCTGCCACGACCAGGTAGCGTTTCAACAGTGCCCTTTGCCTTGAATTTGCGAATGATGCTTCCTATGGTGTCTTTTGGTATGTTTAACATATTTGCAATCTTCTTATAGCCATTGCCCTTCCTGTGAAGAGTAATCACCTCTTCTCTTGTCTTCCTGGACCATTCTCTTGACTTCACCATGTTTGTAACCACACCAGTAAATGTCTAGAAGGAGCTGAGTATCACAGTCATTTGAAAGCTGCCTAATTAATGCTTATTAGGCTTTATTACTGCTCCCTGACATCCACAGGTGTTTTCAATACCTGATTGAATACACTTCAATGAACCTCTGTTCTTCAGAGTGGTAATCTTTAAGGGGTTGAATAATTGTGTAAATGAAGAATTTACAAAAGAAACATTTACTACTGTATTACAAAACCGATTGATGTCATTTTAGTTGCATATGGTTCTTTAAGAAGTCCTTGTAGGATTTCATTCTGAATACAATTACAAATGTACACTAAATTCCCTAAAAACCTTTACAGCATTGGGGGGTTGAATAATTTTGAACACAACTGTATATACACAAGTAGGATTTTTGTTTTGTGGAACATCCTTACTTTTACCTTGGGTGAAACCCTCCTGGAATATTTTTTAACTAGTGGGGGGGTCAGCAGCAGACTGGAGGAAACCCTCTAATCATGTAAAGGTACATTTTTCCACAAGTCATCAATTTCTAACAAATGAAATGAATGGATATAGTGAGGCCATTATGTTACTTAAAAAGTTTTTATGCATTTGCATAGATTTGCCTGGTGTAATGGATACTTTGAAAACAACAAGAGCGCAGCTGATAGCACTGAAGAATGATGGTGGAAGTTCATCCTGTGTGGGTGTATCGTGTGCATCACCTTCTGTCCTGAAGAGTTGAGCTCATCTCCTTGTCAAGTGTCGTACTCAAGGCCTAAAGAGGTAGGTTTTCTTTTGGTACCGAAACATTAAAACGTTGTCTTTTTTTTTAATATCAAACATGTCCTACTCCTATTTACCTGCTCTGTGTAAGGGTTTTTGTACAGAGCAGCTCAGATCCTTCTCTTCTCAGGTCCCATGCCGGTGCTCCTGAACCAGAGCTCTGTGTGTCCAATCACACACTGAGCCTTGCCTTGGCCCCATCTCCTAATTGGCTCACTGGCTATGATTGACAGCACCGGGAGCCAATAGCTCCCACTGCTACAGAAAGTCAATCAGCAGTGCAAGTCCCTGGAGAGACAAGGCTCTCGTGGACATCGCTGGATCGAGAGGGGGCTCATGTAAGTAGTGGGGGGGCTACTGCACACAGAAGTATTTTTTTTACCTTCATGCATAGAATACATGAAGGTAAAAACACTTGTGTCTTTACAACCACTTCAATAAAAAGTAACTTTTAAGGCGGTGCCTCCAAGCGGCTGACAGATGGAGAGAAGCGGGTACAGTTAGACCCTATGAAAACATCAGCTTTGACATGTAGACTGTAAGCCAATTTGACTGTTGTGTCAAAATGAGATATCTTGCTCAGTCTGGTAGTAGTCTGAACTAATAAGGCAAGTTGTAGGCAAGATGTTGATTTTTATACAGATTTTTTAAAAGTCTACAAAATTTTGATGTTTTTATACATGCTTAATATTGTTAGTTTTATTTACTCAGCTGCATCTGTTAGACCCCTTTCACACTGAGGCAGTTTTCAGGCGTTTTAGCGCTAGAAATAGCCTCTAAAAAGCTCATAAAACTGCATCCCTTTCAGTGCAATGAGTAATTTCACACTGGGGCGGTGCGCTTGCGCAACATTAGAAAAAGTCCTGCAAGCAGCATCTGGGGCGTGTTGGGAGCGTTATACATAGCGCTCCTAAAACGCACCTGCCTATTGAAATTAATGGGCAGCGCTTCCAAAGCACCTTAAAAGCGCATTAAAAACTGGACTTTTTCCCTTTTAAAAAAAAAAAAAAACGCCAAAAAAGTGCTACAAAAACACTGCAAAACCGCCAGAGCTTTAGCAGCGCTGCAGTGTGAAAAGGGTCTTATATGGCTTTTGATTCACAGGGAAAATCTAATAAGTCTAATATTTTCCATTTACTTTTTAAAGCTGCTACTTTGGCAAAGTTTCCTGGGACTTCATAAGGTGTGATCAGTGATGCTGTTACGAGGAAAAATTGCGGCGTTGAAATATCACCTGAAGGGAAACATCAGGAACCTCAGCAGAATACCACAAACTTTTATGTCATTAATGTCATTTACCACAGTTAACACCACTTTCTATTCCCTGTGTTGTAGTTTTTGTATATTTACATGATAATAAAGTTGTGTGTATTGTACTGTGTTATTGTTTTTTTTTCCAAATGTTTGCTAGTTTTATAGGCCTACAATATATAAAATACAATATTTAAATACACAGCATTTGAAAATGTAATAGGAATGTATTTTTTTAAAATTTTGCATTCAGAAGTAAATTTACATTTATATTTAAAATATATTTTAAAAAAACATTCTTAATATATTTTTCCCAAATATATTGCCATATATTTGAAATGCTACAATTTTGGCCAGATTCAATATATTTCAAAAATATATTTCAATATATTTGTAAATATGTTTTGGAATGCATTGTGAAATATGTTGCACATATATTCATAAATATATGTAACATGTACTTCTGAATGCATTTAGCAATATATTTTTGCAGCCATAAATATATTGCAAAGTGCATTTTGGAATGTATTCAGAAATATATGTAAAATGTACTTCTGAATGCATTTAGCGATATATTTCTGATTATATTCACAATGCATTCAAAAATACACATTGCAATATATTTATGGTTGCATAAATATATTGCTAAATGCATTCAAAAGTACATTTAACATATATTTATGAATATATTTGC
The DNA here is from genome assembly GCF_905171775.1 of Rana temporaria. NCBI lineage: Eukaryota > Metazoa > Chordata > Amphibia > Anura > Ranidae > Rana > Rana temporaria. The sequence continues at coordinate 157,476,308 of NC_053496.1, read as the reverse complement.
AACATATTTCACAATGCATTCCTAAATATATTCACAAATATATTGAAATATATTTTTGAAATATATTGAATCTGGCCAAAATTGTAGCATTTCAAATATATGGCAATATATTTGAGAAAAATATATTAAGAATGTTTTTTTACAATATATTTAAAATATATTTTTCTTCCACATGGGTATTTTCGGACTTAGAAATCATATACTCGGTCTTTGCAGTGACTCTAGCCGTATCCCCAGAAATGAGATTGTACATTCCTGCAAACATGTTGTCAGGCCTGATGTTAGGTTAAAGAATGAACAGCTTTTAAGGACGCAATTAAAGGAAGTGTATTTTTTTTAAAGCATATGGTTATATTTTTTCCCTTTGTGAAAGTCGTTTACAAATGCAATTGCTTCATGAACTGATGACGTTTTTTTTATGGGGATAGAGTGAATCCAGAGCTAAGGTTTAGGAACTGGAAATGGACATTATAACCAAACACACACAAGGCTTTTTAGGTTTGATTTTCAAAGGTTCTTCAAGTTTTGTAATTCAAGCAAGCTATGTTTAAAACAGCAGCTATGCGCCAGCCGGGACTCGAACCCGGGTCGCAAGAATGGGAATCTTGCATGATACCGCTACACTACTGGCGCCTTCTGTGTTTTCCAGACTAAGCTCAGGTCCTGATGCCTCAATATCCAGACCTTTCTCTACAGGGTAGCATTCCCTTAAATGTAAAGTTTTAATTGAATGCCATTTCTGATGAAAACATAGGGAAGTTGCTCTTTTCAATGCTGTGAACCATGACCAGATGCATGGGTTTTTGCAAAACAGCTAGTGCAATCCGGGACGGAATTTCAAAGTTTCACAAATAATTCCCTCTTTCTGGAGAGAATATTTGTAAATTGAATACCTTGCCGTTTATCTACTCAGCGGTTCTCTGGGTATCGTTTACTTTTGCTCTAATGCATGCCCTTTGGTCAGTTTCAGATCCTTCAGCCCTGTCAATTATTCCTGAGTTTAAGAGGCTTGATTTTTGCGCTAGACTGATTGCAATCCTATTGAGAAATATCTGGAAACTGGCATTGAAATTTAAGATGGTTAGGGCATCTTTGATCTGTTCTTGAAACAACAATCTTCAAAAACTAAAAACAAAAAGTGGGATGTTAAGAATAAAAGGCGAATTGAGCAGCCGGGACCTCAATCCAAACAACTGGAATGGCACTCTTGCATGGCACCTCTAAAGTACTAGTTTCCTGTGGCCACAGAGGTACACTCCTGCATATCTGGTGGGACTGTCCAGTGATCAGCCCTTTCTGGTTAGACATACAGTCCCAGATCAAGGCAATTCTAGACCTGGATGTCCCTTTCTCCCCGACCCACTTTCTGTTGCACATTCCTCCCCTGCCGGCGAGCCAGTACAGACGCAGTTTACTGCCCCACCTTTTGAACGCAGCAAAGCGGCTACTTCCAATATACTGGAAGCGCCCGCAAGTTACCAGCAGGGAGGAATGGATCCGCAAGGTTGGTGAGATACGGGAGGCGGAGGACTGGATTGCCACCTGCAGGAATACCCGGGAGCGTTTTTCCGGCACCTGGTCGGCCTGGGCGGCGTACACCTCGGACCCGGGATATGTCACTTCCAGTCTGGATATGGCATTGTTGGAGTTAGCAGACCCCTCACTTAAGCAAAGACCTCGGACCCTATAGCTTACTGCGGTGCCCTCGGCCAGGTGGCTTGGACCTCATTGGGTGGCCCTTTCTCTCTTGGTTTGTTTTTTCAGCTGATGCGGATTGCAGGATGGACGGAGGCAAGTGGTGCGGGGGGGAGCCGGATGCCTGACCTCAGGTATGTTCCTTCTGATCCTAATCCCTCCCTACTTCTTCTTCTTCCTCTTCTTCTCTTTCTCTCTTCCCCTCTCGCTCTCTCTCACTTGTCTTCTCTGCTCTATTCTTTTCTGCTTTTCTCCTAGTGATCTAATGACATTGAGTGACCTGGTGGGTGATGTGTCGGGGGAGGGGTGAGCGCGGGGGGTCCCGGCTGGCTGAACGGACTCGATGTCCCATTGCCGGGGGGCAGCTTGACCCCTTTTGGGGTCGGGCACTTGTTTTGCCACCTCGGGATGGGTACGTCGATCACGGTGGGGGTCGGTCGGATTTGTTGCATGTGGGGAGGTATGTTGGAGGTTCATGGAGACCCCCCTTCCCTCGTGCGCACTCGGCCGATCTACCTCTCATCTGGCATACTGTTTACTGTTTAGATGTTGTCCAGTGGACCAGCTGGTTTGGCCTCCGGTCCTTGCCCCTTCCTCGGCGGTTGCCCATTCTATCAACCGCTGTGAGACCTTAGATGTTCCACCCCCACGCTTGGATTTCCAGATTTTTTTTTTTTATTTCGTTTTATTGGTTGTGTTTTATGCGCTGGTGAGGTTTTCACTTTTGACTCGCTGCCCGGCCCCTGGGCCTTAGCGATTTTTTTTTAGAATAACTGGGTCTCGATGTGCCTATATACTTCATTGTTTCTCGATGTCTAATTTGTTACTTTGTTTTTATGTTATGTTGGAAAATGAACGGCTTATTGTTTGCTGCAAAATGCTCCTGACAACATGTGTTGTGCTGTACTATAATGCCGTTCACAAATAAAGATTATACAAAAAAAAAAGTACTAGTTTCCCTTTGGTGTCTCCATACAAGCGCGTTGTTCGAAAGATTATTATCTTCTGGGAACAACCACACTTTGCAGTTTCCCAGGTTTACCTCTGGGTAACATTTCAGCCGAAATATTTTCGGACTTGGAAATCATATACTCGGTCTTTGCAGTGACTCTAGCCGTATCCCCAGAAATGAGATTGTACATTCCTGCAAACATGTTGTCAGGCCTGATGTTAGGTTAAAGAATGAACAGCTTTTAAGGACGCAATTAAAGGAAGTGTATTTTTTTAAAGCAAATGGTTATATTTTTTCCCTTTGTGAAAGTCGTTTACAAATGCAATTGCTTCATGAACTGATGACGTTTTTTTATGGGGATAGAGTGAATCCAGAGCTAAGGTTTAGGAACTGGAAATCGACATTATAACCAAACACACACAAGGCTTTTTAGGTTTGATTTTCAAAGGTTCTTCAAGTTTTGTAATTCAAGCAAGCTATGTTTAAAACAGCAGCTATGCGCCAGCCGGGACTTGAACCCGAGTGGCAAGAATGGTAATCTTGCATGATACCCCTAAACTACTGGTGCCTTCTGTGTGTTCCAGACTAAGCTCAGGTCCTGATGCCTCAATATCCAGACCTTTCTCTACAGGGTAGCATTCCCTTAAATGTAAAGTTTTAATTGAATGCAATTTCTGATGAAAACATTGGGAAGTTGCTCTTTTCAATGCTGTGAACCATGACCAGATGCATGGGTTTTTGCAAAACAGCTAGTGCATTCCGGGACGTAATTTCAAAGTTTCACAAATGAACCCTCTTTCTGGAGAGAATATTTGTAAATTGAATACCTTGCCGTTTATCTACTCAACGGTTCTCTGGGTATTGTTTACTTTTGCTCTAATGTATGCCCTTTGGTCAGTTTCAGATCCTTCAGCCCTGTCAATTATTCCTGAGTTTAAGAGGCTTGATTTTTTGCGCTAGACTGATTGCAATCCCATCGAGAAATATCTGGAAACTGGCATTGAAATTTAAGATGGTTAGGGCATCTTTGATCTGTCCTTGAAACAACAAACTTCAAAAACTAAAAACAAAAAGTGGGATGTTAAGAATAAAAGGCCATTTGAGCAGCCAGGACTTCAATCCAAACGACTGGAATGGCACTCTTGCATGGCACCTCTAAAGTACAAGTTTGCCTTTGGTGTCTCCACACAAGCGCGTTGTCTGAAAGATCATTAGCTACTGGGAACAACCACACTTTGCAGTTTCCCAGGTTTACCTCTGGGTAACATTTCAGCCGAAAGATTTTCGGACTTAGAAATCATATACTCGGTTTTTGCAGTGACTCTAGCCGTATCCCCAGAAATGAGATTGTACATTCCTGCAAACATGTTGTCAGGCCTTATGTTAGGTTAAAAAATTAACAGCTTTTAAGGACGCAATTAAAGGAAGTGTATTTTTTTAAAGCATATGGTTATATTTTTTCCCCATTGTGAAAGTCGTTTACAAATGCAATTGCTTCATGAACTAATGAAGTTTTTTTTGGGGGATAGAGTGAATCCAGAGCTAAGGTTTAGGAACTGGAAATGGACATCATAACCAAACACACACAAGGCTTTTTAGGTTTGATTTTCAAAGGTTCTTCAAGTTTTGTAATTCAAGCAAGCTATGTTTAAAACAGCAGCTATGCGCCAGCCGGGACTCGAACCCGGGTCGCAAGAATGGGAATCTTGCATGATATCCCTACACTACTGGCGCCTTCGGTGTTTTCCAGACTAAGCTCAGGTCCTGATGCCCCAATATCCAGACCTTTCTCCACAGGGTAGCATTCCCTTAAATGTAAAGTTTTAATTGAATGCAATTTCTGATGAAAACATAGGGAAGTTGCTCTTTTCAATGCTGTGAACCATGACCAGATGCATGGGTTTTTGCAAAACAGCTAGTGCATTCCGGGACGGAATTTCAAAGTTTCACAAATAAAACCCTCTTTCTGGAGAGAATATTTGTAAATTGAATACCTTGCCGTTTATCTACTCAGCGGTTCTCTGGGTATCGTTTACTTTTGCTCTAATGCATGCCCTTTGGTCAGTTTCAGATCCTTCAGCCCTGTCAATTATTCCTGAGTTTAAGAGGCTTGATTTTTGCGCTAGACTGATTGCAATCCTATCGAGAAATATCTGGAAACTGGCATTGAAATTTAAGATGGTTAGGGCATCTTTGATCTGATTTTGAAACAACAATCTTGAATTTGCTGCCTTTTAGGCTTCAACCGCTCTGGTAGAGTGTTCTGCCACCACTGACGGAGGCTCGCGACCCCTAGTTATATATGCACAAGCAAGCATGCTAGGTTCCAGGTACTAACCTCTTTCCCTTGATGATTCCCAGCTGGAATTGCAAAAGGTTTATTTAGATGACCTGAAAGGGACAATTGTGGACAGATACTACTTTAACGTTCTGAAAATGATCAGTTCGTGTGACTTTCCTGTGTGATGTTCTGGAAAGTTTGGCAATATCCAGCTATCTGTTAAATAGCAGGCTGTTGCTACGTTTAATGCAAGATGATCTACAAGACCAACTCTACTCTTTTTGGAAAGAAAATAATATATATTTTCTTTGAAGCTCCAAGAGCTTGAATCTCCGACAACCTTCTGTCTAAAGTTCTTGCAATTGATAATGCCTTGTAAGTGATGGCCTGAACCGAACAGTGCTCTGTTGGAACGGACGGTTGATCTGATATGAGAACCAACAACTCCAATAGATCTCTTTTCCTTGGTGACCTACTCCCCATAACTCTAAAGTTGTGTAAACTGAAGAAAACTTGGCCCATTTAAATGTGTTTTTGCCGATATAGCCGACACTCGTGAGCTATGCAAGGGTAGGCTAAGGCCTGGAGGAAGTATAGAACAGCTGGCACTGGAAGGGCAGTAGGATCAATGTCTCGTCCTACCAAGAAAAAGCAAACTCGTTCCAGACTTAGGCCTAGATGTTGTAAGTAGAATGTCTTCTCGCACACAACAAAGTAAAGATCACTCTGGAGTGAAACTGGAGCAACCCTTTAATGCCCCTGCTTGCAGCCCCAGTCTGCATAGGTTATGGAGGGGAAATGTCTTCTGTATCCTGAAATTAATGGCCAGGGATAACCGAGGGCCTCCTGGTTAATATGGATGACTGGCTATGACAACTATGTTCTCTCTTGACAGCCTCAACAGGAATCTCATTTATAGGAAATGTTGGGGAAAAATATATAGGATAGATTGCAGTCCCAGAAAGAGACCAGAGCATCTGTCCGCTGCGCCTTGGGGTAAGCAAACAAAGTCAGACATAACCAAAGTTTGTGATTACTGTGGGAAACAAGGAAGTCTGTCTGTGGTACGCGCCACCTGTGGACCAGGTCAGACAAGACCTGGGATGTAGACGCACTCGTTGTGCTCTGGGAAGCTTGTACTTGTTTAAAAGATTCGCTGGGAGGTAAACTGCTTCCGGAATTTTGCTGGTGATCTTCTGTCCCAGACTTTATGGGTTTCATCTCTCTCAATAGTGTATTGCCGTGAGTTTCACCCTGGAGCTGAATATAGGCAACTACTGCCCTGTTGCTCAACTGCAAGGAGACTGGTCTTCCTTCACTCTGTGTAGTAAGGCCAAAGACCTAAAAGGGCTGTTTGAACCCCAGCGCGTTCAAGATTTCCCTCCTTGGCTGGGAATCTCCGCTTGCCTTGACGGCAAGTCCCTCACAGTGCATCTTCTCAACTGTCTTGTAGACATAATTTGTAGCAATTCTCCAGTGTAAAGGTCCTAATGGACCGAGACTTCCTCAAGGACTTTCCATCACCGTGGACTGTTATTAACGGTGTTCGATCCTGTTTCCTCCCTTGCAGAATTCTTGAAATTGAAATTTGCGCAGGTGCCCATGCACCCCAGGAATCATCTGTATACATGATGACGTTGAGCCCAGATGATGACTGAGGCACTGAAAAATCATCAAACAAGCGGAAGCATACTTCCTCTATTCCTGACTGTCACCACTTCCTCTGATGGAAATAAGAGGAACTAGAGCACCCCCAGGTACACTAACCGTTAGGATGGAGAAAGATAGCTTTGCTTTCCCTCTGATTTGAGAATAGGATAGGCATCCTGACAATCCAGCAACAGCATCCAGCCATGTGGTTTTACTGTTTAATGGACTCCATCTTAAAGATCTCAGAGGGCCCAAAAGGGTTCGACCTCTTCCGATCTGCTACTGGACACTAGCCAACATCCCCTGCGAATTCCAAACAGGATTGGGTAGAAAACCTGCAATCCCTCTTGAGTCTGAAGTGTTTGTATGCATTGTAGCAGCCCACCCGTTGTTGTGGTGGACTTGGCATATCCGTGGGAGAGTAATGGTCTGGAGGAGGAGCAGTGAGGAATCTCCCAAAGTGACCATGAGTGCCTGATACCTTCATACAAGGACCTGTACAACATGCTGTCCAGAAACATGTGTGCCCTCTAGTTCTTACCTTAAAGTTCCGTTTCCACTATTGCAACCCCAAAGTCGCGTGATTTTGCTGCGATTTTTTGTTGCTTTTTTTTCTTGTGATTTGGATGTGACTGGAAACAATACCTCTGTATGTTGCATCAAAGTGGGACCAAAGTAGTGCAGGGACTTTTTTTTTTTTTGTAATTCAAGCTTTTATTATCAAACAAAATACAGTTGACAATCACCACATATAGCAGGTATACATTGCAAAGAACAAATCGCATGAATGCATATGGTCAAAAAAGGAAAATGACTACAACAGAGAGAGAACAGCTGTAGATACACCGGCCTAGCACAGCGAAGAGGTAAGCGGTCAAGGGCTCAGGGCCTAGATAATGGCAAAGTATACAGCTTTATAAGTATCTCAACCATAATACATATAACCGAGAGCTAACTGCAGTGCATAATATTCTACACAGATGATAGTAATTATATATTTTGTAGCGGCATGGGAAGCAAGGCAACCCAGTGGCGGGGAGGGTCCAAACACGGGGCAACCGAGAAAGTAATGCTCAACAGGATATGCTCCGTATCTGACTAAATCGCCCATGTTTGGACAAATGTGGCGGGGTGAGGAGGAGGAAAAGCATAGGGAAGGGGCCCAGGGGGAATAGGGTGGGTGAGAGGGGAAAAGGAGAAGAGCAAGAACAGCAGGGTCAGGTAAGTGAGGAAGGCAGGATAGAACAGAACACTCCGACCGGGAGACGGTGAGCGCCTACCAGGCTCAGACAGACTGCGCCACCTCCTGGAGGTAAGCGTCTGTATATATGAAGTGATGCCAAGGTCTCCAGGTCTCCCGAAAGGCCTCCTCCCTGTTATGCAGGGTGGCAGTGAGATCTTCCATATTTCTGAGTTCATTAACTTTTGCATACCACAGGGACTTAGCCGGGGGATTCTCCGATCTCCAACAGAGGGGGATGCACGCCTTAGCAGCGTTCAGGAGCTGGATAGTGAGAGATGCTTTGTATTTCTTGACAGGTCTCTTCGATAGATGAAGCAGACAGGCCGCCGGGTTCCCCCCCAGGGAAGCACCAGTCAAGTGTTCAATCGTACGGGTCACCTCGAGCCAGAAAGGGGCGAGCTTGGGGCAGGCCCAAAAGATGTGCAGCATCGTCCCCTCCGCCCCACCACAGCGCCAACACAGGTTGGAGACCTGCGGGAAAAAACTATGCAGGGCAGCGGGCACTCTGTACCACCTGGTTGTGATTTTGTAGCATGTCTCCTGCACTCTAGTGGCTATGGAGGATTTCTGAGCAAAATGGAGAATCCTCTCCCTCTGGGCGTCGGTGAAGGTAGAGCCGAGCTCCTCTTCCCATTTAGAGAGGAAGGGAGGAATGAATCCGTCCGCTGGTCAGGTCAGGGAAGAGTAAACAAGCGAAAGGCAGTGACGCACCGGTTCTCTGCGGTGACAAATATGTTCCAATTCTGTAAGGGGGCGGGAGATACCCCGTTGGCGCAGGCAACCACGCAGAAAGTTGCGAAGCTGTAGGCCGCTCCAGAAGTCCAGCGGTGGCTCCGTAGCAGACACCCCAGCCTCAGGCGAGAGATGCCCGTCAGGTCCCAGAAAGTCGCACAGGTGAAGCCGACGTCCAGCCGATAGACGCTTAAAGTGGGGATTCTGGAGGCCAGGCGGAAAGTCCGGATTTCCCAAAACCAGGACCATTGGGGAGGGCAACGGAGACACCAAGGAGTGCCGAAAAGCCTCCCTGATCACCGAGAGCGTGCTGCCCAAGGTAGGATGGGCCACCAGATTCTTCGGCAAAGAAGTAGCGATCCAGGGCCAGCTGCTAGCCGAGTCCTCCATCTCCATTGCTACCCAGTGCTTTGCTTCCGCATGGCAGTGCCAATCCACCAACCTGGTGAGGTGGGCCGCCCTGTAGTAAGCCTTCACGTCCGGCAGGCCAACCCCCCCCTGCCCTTAGCCAGGTGGAGAAGTTGGAGTTTAATGCAGGGCTCGCAGAAAGACCAGACAAACTCCCGAAACATGGAGTCAATGCGCTTAAAGAACACCGGAGGGAGGCGGATAGGAAGCGCCTGCAGCAGGTACAAGACTCTCGGTAGGATTGTCATCTTGAGGGCACTGCAACGGCCGAACCACGTCAACGTGAGGGAGTGCCAGCAAAGTAAATCCGCCTTTAGGCGAAGAAGCAGTGGGGCAAAATTAGTGGAGTAAAGGTCTGCGGGGTCAGGGGTGATATCGACTCCCAGGTATCGAATGGAACCAGATGCCCACCTTAGCGGGAAGGTCGAGCGTAGTCGCTGAACAATGTCCCTCCCTACCGTTACGTTAAGTATTGAGGATTTAGATTTTTAGGTTAATTTGAAAGAGAGAGAGGTCCCCGTATTCCTGCAGCGAGCGGAGCAAGTTCGGGAGGGAGGTAAGCGGCTTCGTCAGGAAAAAGATCAGGTCGTCTGCAAAAGCGGCCACCTTGTGGATACCCGATGATTTCTGGAACCCGGATATTCCCGCATCCGCCCTTATTTTGCACAGAAGAGGCTCCAGTGTGAGAATAAAAATCAGGGGGGAAAGCGGACAACCCTGCCGTGTGCCATTTCGAATGTCAAAGAAAGCAGACCTAGTTTCATTAACCTTAACCGCAGCAGAGGGGTGAGAGTACAGGGAAAGTATCCACCCCAGCATAGAGGACCGGAGGCCAACATGCTCCAGGGTGGCACGCAGAAAAGACCAGTCCACGCGGTCAAAGGCCTTTTCCGCGTCCGTGGACAACAGGAGCAGGGCCCGATTAGAGGTCCTAGCTGCGTGGACCAGATTCACCACCCGGATGGTGTTGTCACGCGACTCCCTCAGTGGCACAAAGCCCGCCTGATCTCTGTGTATGAGGCTCGGAATGTGAGAGAGCAGTCTATTTGCCAAGACCTTGGCAAACAGTTTCAAGTCGGCATTCAGGAGTGCTATCGGGCGATAATTCCCACAACGCGACAAGTCCTTCCCCTCTTTCGGAATAAGGGAAATGTAAGCCCTCAGGGTGTCCACTGGGAGAGAGTTGCCCGCTGGGATAGAATTGAGAGCAGAGACCAGCGGCTGTGATAGCAGGTCAAAAAAGGACTTGTAGTACGTTGGAGTCAGACCATCAGGGCCTGGAGCCTTCCGGGGTTTCGAGCCCGCCAAAGCCACTCCTAGTTCAGCCACTGTGATAGGCTTTTCAAGTTCTTCTTGTACCGAACTAGGAAGTGTCGGCATGCCAGAGGCGGTTAGGTACGATCTCGGAGAGGAACTGCCTACAGTCAAGGCGTCGGTGCAGGAAGGTCTATCCAAGTTATAAAGGCCCTTATAGAAGGAACGAAACTCCGCCGCAATATCTGCCGACGTATTTAGCTTTTGCCCGGAAGAGGCGATGATGTGGGGGATATACGTTTTGGTGCGAGGACCCCGGTAAAGCCCTGGCCAATAGCGACCCGGGCTTATTCGAGAATTCGTACATGGTGCGATGTGCCCAGGCCAGTTTCTGTTTCGTTTTATGGAATAACAGCGAGCGGAGTTCCTCACGTGCTCTAAGAAGGTCCTGAAAAGTAGCACTCGCCAGACTGGCTTTATGCGAGCACTCCAGACTACGTATCAACGCAAGGAGTTCCTCCACACGCTGGCCTCGCTCCCGCTTCAGGCGGGCTCCTATTCTGATCAATGTGCCCCTGACAACCGGCTTGTGGGCCTCCCAGACCACCAGAGGATTGGCAACAGAGCCCTCATTGATAGAGAAATACTCCCGCAAAGAGCTCAGTATCTCCGAACGGGTTTCCTCTGATTGAAGCAGGGCCTCGTTCAATCTCCAGGATGGAGGGGATCGGGATAATGGTCCCAACCGGAGGGTCACATGAACCGGCGCATGATCCGAGAAGGACATGACATCAATGGAGGCGGACACTACCCTGGACAAGTCTCCGTGGGATACCAGCAAGTAGTCAAGCCGTGAGTAGGTAAGATGTACCTGGGAGAAATAGGTGTAATCCCGACCCTGAGGATTAAGCAGCCGCCAGGGGTCCACCAAGTGTAAAGCCTGTAGGTCTGCCTTAAGCCTCCTTAGTCGCGCATAGGAAAGATGGGAAGCGCCTCGCGAGATGTCAAGGGATGGATCCATGGCAAAGTTGAGGTCTCCACCAAAAACAAGAACCCCTCCGCGAATTCCAGGAGCTCAGGAAGAAGTCTCCGCAAGAACTGCGGGTGGTCCATATTGGGGAAGTAGACATTGGCAAAGGTGACCCGCACATCAGAAACCGTTCCCTTCAGGAGAAGAAAACGACCTTGCTCATCTGACCGCTGTGCCTCAAACGACCAGGGCACTGACCTAGCCAGCAGAATGCTAACCCCCTTCAACTTGGAGATCGGAGAAGTGCTGTGGTAGACCGTCGGGAAAGTCCCATTGGACAGTCTAGGAGTACTATCGCTGCGGAAATGCGTCTCCTGTAAGAAAGCTACGTGAGTTCTACTCTTGCGCAAGTCAGCCAAAAGCTGCAAGCGTTTTTCCGGAGTGTTCAGCCCATGGACATTAAGGGAGGTGACCTTGAGGAGACCCATGATGTCACCCGACGGGACAGAGATCACTCAGAGTTGTGGGGGCAAGGCCCTAACTAGGGTCCCGCCCAGTCGGAGTGCGGAACAGAGAAGAAGAGAGAACAAGAGAAAGGAGAGAGAGTGAGGAGGCAATATAAAGAGCGAGCCTAGAGCAGGAAGAAGAGATAGGCGAGGGGGGGCCACGGGGAGGGAGGGGAAGCAGAAAGAAGGGAGGAGGAGGATAGAAACGGGACGGGGGAAGGCAAAGGTTGGAACAGAAGGAGGGGGAAAGATCAATCAATGTCTATCAAAAAGAAGTAAGGTACCCACACAAGGATCCGCCCTAAAGGGGGGTGGCAAGGGCGTAAGTGCCCACGCAGAGTCGGGCAGCCAGTAGGACTAAACAAAAAAAAAGGGGTAAGTACAGATTGGTGCAATGGAGATGCATGGGAGGAGAACAAATAGAACCTCAGGTAATGTAACTTGAGAGCCAAAACGGGACAAAAATAAAATAGCAATGAATAAACATACAAAAGCATACATTCGAATAAACAAATATTAGCATATATTAGAGACCGGAGCTGAGGAGCCTAAAGATGGTTCGTACAAGCGATCAGTACTGGAGCGCGGGAAGAGGGGCGGGGAACCCGAGGCCCAGCAAACGGAGCCCCATCCAAGCAAGAAATAACAGGGCATTCAAAGGTAACCGAGCACCCCGTGCCCCGACCCGACGCACCAGCACCGAAGGTCCAATAGTGTACCTGAAAAGGAATTGCATCAGGATTAGGTAGAAAATACAGCACAGTAGAATAACAGTGGCATAATACAGTGTAACACCCAATGTGGCCTAGTGATGCGGGTGTTGAATGCGGACTGCACACAACACATAAATACCCCACATGCAGCAAAAGAGAACCCCCCGAAGAAATAGGCGACCTCCGGGTGACAAGTATGTAGGGGGCAACAGGAGATAGTCTCAAAAAAAAAAGTGCCAAACAATCCCCCCCGAATGCAGCAAAAGGGGGACCCCATAGTCAGCAAGTGTGTCCAGAGAGCCGCTCACACAAAAGGGGGTAACGGGGGACCACAGGGGCGCCCCTCTACGGAGGCAAAGGCAAAACTGGCCACTGTCAAATGTATCCAGGACTTCAGGAACCCAACAGTCCGGGGAAAAAGCCCATTAAATGGGGCCAAACTGGCAGTAAATGAAACGTCTTACCAGAATCCTATACAACACGGGAGATCAGGCTTCATGGGATAACGGATGAGGCCTGACGGACTCACGGCTAGGGGCATTGGAGCGTGGTCGCCGGACACGTTGAGGCCTGGGCACAGGTGGACCGAGTGCCTCCTGGGAAAGCAAATAGTCAAACCAATTAGGGACAGGCACAACAGGCTTGTTGATGAATCTGAACAGATCCGGGAGCTGGTCCGGGGACCGAAGGTGGAATTCGGCCCCCTGCCTCCGGACAATCAGGTGAAAAGGATGACCCCAGCGATACGTGGCCTCCGCCTCTCGGACCACGTCAAGAAGAGGCCGTAGGAGGTTCCGCATGGCTCTTGTTTGCCTGGAGATGTCAGGGTAAATCCGGACAAGCGCCCCATCGAAATCAAGTGGACCCTTCTCCCATGCTAGGCGCAGGATCTCCTCCTTGATAGTAAAGAAATGCACCCTGCAGAGGACATCCCGAGGGAGGTCGGAGGTGCCGGATCCCTGGGAGGATAGAGAGGATGCCCGAGGCCCCGGAATGCGGTGGACCCTGTCCAGTTCCAAGTCCGAGTTCGGCGGCTTACCCAGCAGCTGGTTCAGAATGCCTACAACCGTGGCACGAAGATCTTGCCCCATGGTGGCCTCGGGGATGCCACGGAGGCGCAGGTTGTTCCTCCTGCTTCTGTTCTCGCGGTCATCCAGCCTGAGTTGGGTTTCCACAAGATGGCAGCGGAAAACCCTGTGCTCTGATTCCAGGGAGGCAATGTGGTCGTCAGTAGTAGAGGTGGAGGACTCCAGGACGGTGACCCTCTCCTCCACCGTATCCACCTTCTGGCGTAGATCCTGCAGGTCTCTGGATAGAGCATGCACTATAGAGGCTGCCATTTCCTGCAAGTCCTGCTTAGTGGGGAGACCTGCCACAATGCTCTCAGCATGGCTGCCTATCTCTTCTGCCTGCACTGAGCTAGGCTGTAGATCCGAGCAGAGGATCGCAGGGGAAGGGATGGGCGACAGGGATCTCTCCACTAATGCTGGCTGGTCACCTCCCGCTCCACCCGCCACTCCCGTCGGCAACAGCTTCTTGCCAGCAGCGGCGGTACCTGCCTGAGCTGAGCACGTCGGCGCCATCTTGGTCACTCCAGCGGGGAAAGAAGTGGCGTGCTGCCGCAGAAAGTAGTGGTATATCTCGGGACCTCTCTGCACCCCCGTGTCCAGCGGGTGCTCACGGTCTCCCTGCATGTAGTCCCGGCTCTCAAGGGCTGCTCAACCGATCGTTCTCCGGCTCCCGACAGCAGAGCTCCAGAACAGGCGTCCTCACGCTGCCATCGCTTAGCCACGCCCCAGCGTGCAGGGACTTTTTTTAAGTCGCTGCGACTTAAAATCGCATAGATATGAATGGTACTCATTGGAAATCATAGAGAGCGACCTGTCATGTGACTTTCCAGTCCCAAGACGCACAATAAGTCGCACTAAAGGAAACTGAGCCCTAGAGTCTGGGTATGCACTTGTGTGGCTGATTTTTCCCAGAAGTCTGCACAGTTTTTGCATCCACCTATACAAAAATTTAATTTTTGGCAAGATATTCCACAAAGGAAATCATGTCTAAAGGGATGCAGACCCTGCCACTTTCCTCAGAGTCCTGCAGGTGCAGCAGCTGGTTGATAATTATTAAACCATTCCCATTAGACTCGCCCAGCACATGGACTGGTTATTGCTGATCTGCTGGCACCTGCAGATGTTACAGTATGTAGGAGCAGGTTGACCCTTAGCTTGTTCAGGGTATACAGTTTTGACATCCTGTTTATATTTCCCACATTCTTTCCCACTTTTGTTTCTAGGAAGCAATACTCCCAGGGTCTCAACCATATGGCCTCCCTAGCCACCAAAGTGCCAGGATGCTCTTCCAGTGGTTAGACAAGCAATTATGACGGACTTCCTGGTCAGCCTCCATATCCTGAGTAGCAGACTGCTGTATCTGTAATATATGTAGCAAGGACCCAGGCCTTCTTCAGCCTAACGAGAACCTCCAGAGCCATGAGTTGCTGACATCCCTCCACATAGAGTGGGTTGTAAGGTATAATGGGTGCAGTGCAAAGTAGATTCGTGGGCGCCCGACACCCAGACAATTTGGGTTTTGAATCATGTGTCAGGGCATCAGTCTGCAAAGAGATTCTATCTCTCCTAAGAACCCAGAACTCTGGGAGAGAAGGTTAGGGCCAGGACACCCCCAGGCAGCCGCAACACCAACCCGACAGACTCCAAGACTTCTACAGAAGGACAGCCACGCAGGGAAAAGCATCCAGCAAGATGCCACATCTGCACGGATAGGAACTCTGTCTCCTATGGCAACAGTCTCCAACAGTTTACAATACAAGTGTAACAGTAGCTTCAGGTAATTAAGGTGAGTTCAAAACAGAATCTTATGCCACTTTTATCAATAATAAAGACATTTGGAATTACCTGTTAGCTGCATACTCCTCCAGGCAGTGTCTACTCACCAGCTTCCTGGGCATAGGTACTGTGCCATAGGCCCCGCAGGACTCTTGCTGGGGCACTGGGAAAGAGGAGCAAAGACATCTTCCTTGGAACTTTTCTCCTGAGTGGGAGCGCCATCTGGGCTATGCTCCCATGAAGAACGTCCGCCTTGCCTTGGCCCGGCCCCTTTGAGAGTGTGGGCTTGCCGGGCTAAAGCAAATCAAAGCAATCCGCACAGGGCCCTCTTTTTTCCTGAAAACTTACCAATATGGTGGCCCCCACCCTAGTTGTTGAGGGTCTTTGTATGAGCAGTAACTGACTCTTGATTTGTGGAGAAATGGGACGGCCAGCTGAGGTGAGGATAGCTGAAAAGCGACAGAAGGAGCAGGAGTTTCGGTCTTTTTGGATTTTTTTTGCAGAAAATAAAAATACCAGAGATGATCAAATACCATCAAAAGAAACCTCTATTTGTGGGAACAAAATGATAAAAATTTTGTTTGGGTACAGTGTAGCATGACCGTGCAATTGTCATTCAAAGTGCAACAGCGCTGAAAGCTGAAAATTGGTCTGGGCAGGAAGGTGTATAAGTGCCTGGTATGGAAGTGGTTAAACGTGTATATATATATATATATATATATATATATATATATATATATATATATATATATATATATATATATATATTGTGGCAAAGTCGCTTGGGTTAGTAGAAATAGTGAAACATGCAGCGCAGCAAAGTCACCAAAATAGCAATAAATATGGCTTTATTGCATCAAAAATAATAATACAAACAAAAAGGCCTACTCCAGCTTAGGAGGCTAACTAAACAGTAGTGTCCCTCACTGCGGGTTACTGGAGCGGCTATTCCGGCCTCCAGTATAAACAAACAAAAATAATAGTTCAATATAAACAATAAGTTCTGACAGACCTTGTTCCTCAGATACACAGACAGACTTCAGTCTGCCCATCCAGCACAGCCTGGATCTCACACTGAGCTCTCCCCTCCCAAGACTCCATCAGGTGCAGGCTAATTAAAAGGGGGAGAGAGAGGAGGTTTACCTGTTGGGCCAGGCTTAACCCTTTCTACGACAGGGAAAGCTGACCTTTCCAATCTCACACTGACATACCTGGAATCATGTACTCTGTCACATATCCTCCCCCCCAGCTTAACACCTGTGTGGGAAGCGGCCACCTCTGCAAACCCATGTACTCGGGACAGAGCATCTGCGTTACTGTGGAGGAGACCTGCCCTGTGTCGTACCACAAAAGAAAAGGGCTGTAGGGACAAAAACCACCTCGTAACCCGAGCGTTCTTGTCCCTGTTGGTGTGCATCCATTTTAACGGAGCATGGTCTGTGACCAGGGTAAACCGTCTGCCCAACACGTAGTAGCGGAGTGTTTCTACTGCCCACTTAATCGCCAAACACTCTTTTTCGACTGTGGCGTAGCGCTGTTCTCGGGGTAACAACTTCCGACTCAAATATAGGACAGGGTGTTCCTCACCATCCACATATTGGGACAACACTGCACCCAAACCCACCTCTGAGGCATCAGTCTGGAGAAAGAACTCCTTCCCAAAGTTGGGAGCCACAAGCACGGGTTGGGCACAAAGCGCTGCCCGAAGACCAGCAAAGGCTTCCTCAGCCTTGCTGTTCCACTTTACCGTGTCTGAACTTCTGGCTTTAATAAGGTCAGTGAGCGGGGCAGCCCTTGTAGCAAAGTGAGGAATAAACCTCCGATAGTAGCCTACGATCCCCAAAAAGGCTCTGACTTGTTTTTTCCTCAACGGCCTGGGCCAGTTCTGTATAGCTCCTATCTTGTTCATTTGCGGTTTAACAAGTCCCCTGCCAACCAGGTAACCCAAGTATCTAGCCTCAGCTAGACCCAAGGCACATTTAGAGGGGTTAGCTGTCAACCCTGCTCTTCTAAGAGTGTCCAAGACTGCCTGCACTTTGTCCAGATGGCTTTCCCAGTCCGGGCTATGAATGATCACATCATCCAAGTAGGCGGCTGCATATTCGGTATGGGGCCTGAGCAACTTATCCATTAGCCTTTGGAAAGTGGCTGGAGCTCCATGGAGGCCAAAAGGCATAATCCTGTACTGGAACAGGCCATCAGGAGTGGCAAAGGCTGTCTTCTCTCGAGCATGCTTTGTCAACGGGATCTGCCAATAACCCTTTGTCAGGTCCAACGTGGTGAAGAACCTATCTTTGGCTAATCGCTCTACCAGTTCATCCACCCTAGGCATGGGGTAGGCGTCAAACTTAGACACCTCGTTTAACTTCCTGAAGTCATTACAGAACCTGATGGACCCATCAGGTTTAGGCACTAGAACAATGGGGCTGCACCACTGGCTGTGAGACTCCTCTATCACTCCAAGCTCAAGCATTTTCCTGACTTCAGCCCTTACAGCTTCCCTCTTGGACTCCGGAATGCGGTAAGATTTCACTCTTATGACAACCCCTGGTTCTGTAATAATATCATGGGTAATTTCTCGGGTTTGTCCAGGGTCAGGGGAGAAGACATCACTATTCCTCTCAACCAGGCCTCTAGCTTCCTCTACTTGCTCAGGTGTCAGCTCTGGAGAGATTGTCACTGAAGAACTAGGTGCCTGTGGAACAGGCAGGTTGTCACCCACTGTGGCCATGCAGTCCTCTCTAGCCCTCCATGGCTTAAGGAGGTTTATGTGGAAGATGGCCTCCTTCTTCCGGCGTCCTGGCTGACTAATTTTATAATTTACTGGGCTCAGTTTTTCCAGGACCTCATAGGGTCCCTGCCACTGTGCTAGAAGTTTGCTTTCTGCGGTGGGTACTAGAACCATTACTCTGTCCCCCCTTTCAAACTGTCTCACTAGGGCCCTCTGGTCATAGTAGGACTTCTGCCTACTCTGCGCCTGCTCCATATGCTGGCGAACAAGAGGGGCAATCTGAGCCATACGCACCCGCATATCTTCAA
Organism: Rana temporaria; assembly: GCF_905171775.1. Lineage (NCBI taxonomy): Eukaryota > Metazoa > Chordata > Amphibia > Anura > Ranidae > Rana > Rana temporaria. The sequence goes on along the minus strand of NC_053496.1, from coordinate 157,458,019 downwards.
CATACTGGAGGACATTGGTCCCAGTTACCCCCTGTTCTTCCCAGGTTTCCTTTAGGATATCCAGTATACCCCGGGGATGCCTACCATATAAAAGCTCAAATGGGGAGAAGCCCGTAGAACTTTGGGGAATCTCTCGAACTGCAAATAACAGGTAAGGAAGTAACAAGTCCCAATCCTTCCCATCCCTGCTAACGACTTTTCTCAACATCCCCTTTAGGGTCCGGTTAAACCTTTCTACCAACCCATCGGTCTGGGGGTGATACACTGACGTTCTCAGAGTCTGTACAATAAATAGCTGACATAGCTCTTTCATAATACGGGAGACAAACGGTGTCCCCTGATCCGTGAGCAATGTCCTGGGTATCCCCACCCGTGTAAACATCTGAACCAGCTCTTTAGCAATACTTTTAGCATTAGCCTTACGTAGTGGAATGGCTTCTGGGTATCTGGTGGCATAATCGAGGATGACAAGGATGTACTGGTGCCCTCGAGCTGTTTTCTCTAAGGGACCCACTAGGTCCATGCCAATCCTCTCAAACGGAACATCAACTATAGGGAGAGGTATGAGTGGGGGCTCTCAACTTCGGTCTGGGAGATGCCAGCTGGCATTCCGGGCAAGAAGCACAATATCTTTTAATCCCCTCATATACCCCAGGCCAAAAGAACCTCCTGAGCACCCGTTCTTGGGTTTTCTCCACCCCTAAATGTCCCCCCAGAAGATGAGAGTGAGAGTAATCCAGGATTTTCCGGGTGTATGATGAAGGCACAACCAGTTGTTCAAGCTCTTGTCCCTCATCGGAGGTCACTCTGTAAAGGAGATAATTTTTAAGGACAAAATAGGGATAGGCCTTTCCCGTTACCCCTTCCACTGGTACCCCATTAACCTCCACAACACTACTCCTGGCTTCCTGCAACAGGGGATCATCTGCCTGATCCCGGCCAAAGCCACTACCCGAAATATCCAGGACATCTGTATCCCCCTCGTCCCCTTCACTGGTAGCCTCTGGGGGGGGTTCCGGTTGACCAACCTCTGCCTCATCTTCTGTCTGTCGTGGGGCCCCGCCTCTCCTGGACTGCTCCCCACGCTGATTCAACAGGACTTCCTTGACAGCCCTATTAAATCTTAGCTTGCTCTCCCTGCGTTCCCGTCTCGTTTTACCTCTTTTTGGATTAGAGATATACAAGTCAGGATGAGCAAAGGGAAATACTTCATGGACCCCTGTATTTCTCTGCTCCACTTCAGGTTCCCCTTGTTCTCCCATCACTGGGGACTGTAACAGAGCATGGAAATTAGGGAAATTCCTTCCTATTATCAAAGGATATGGTAGACGAGGAACTACCACTGCTACGATCCTTACCAAACTGCCCTGTACTAACACTTCTACGTTGGCAGTAGGATACCGCACAGTACACCCATGAATACACAATACCCCCATGGTTCTATGCTTCTGTATCCAACAAGGTTTTACCAATTTACTGGCTACCAAAGTCAGGGCACTGCCAGAGTCCACCAGGGCCACTGTCTCTTGTTTGTCCAGCAGGACAGGTACTCGGAAGGTATGTCCCCCTTCTACCAAGCCTGCTAAACAAATGAGTCCGCAAAAGTCAGAGGAATCTTCCCCTAGACCACACTGCATGGGCTCAGAAAGATTGGGGCATCTCGCCCTGACATGTCCTTTGGCGCCACACTCAAAACAAGTTATGGAGTTACTCCTAGGGTGGTCCTCTTTCCCAGGGTTTTGACCTCTAAAGTCTGTTTTGGAAAAACGGGCTCCCGATCCGAAGTCTGCTTCCACTCCACTCCTCCGGTCTCCTGTTCTCTGTATTTTCCCAGTCGTCCTAGAGAGAGATCGGTCCAAATTTTTGGTAGACAGGTACCGCTCTACTTGTGCGACCATACTATCACAGTCCAGGGGATTTCCATGAGTGACCCACTCCCGGAGGCCATTTGGAAGCTCTCTCACGTAACGGTCCAGTACAAGCGCTTCTATAATCTGTGCAGGGGTTTGAGTCTCTGGTTTGAGCCACTTCCAAGCCAGATGAATTAAGTCAAACATCTGGGATCTTGGCGCTTTTCCTTCTTTGAACCTCCAGTTGTAGAAACGCTGGGCCCTCACTGTAGAAGTTACCCCTAAGCGAGCCAGGATCTCTCCTTTCAGTTTGGGATAGTCTGCAGCAGCCACCTCATCCAGATCAAAATAGGCTTTCTGTGCTTCTCCCAGGAGGAAGGGTGCAATGATTCCAGCCCACTGTCCTGGGGGCCAGCCTTCTCGGGTGGCGGTCCGTTCGAACGCTAGTAGGTAAGTCTCCATCATCATCCGGGGTCATTTTCTGCATACAGCTGCTTGCACGTATTTGGCTTACCCCCCCTGCTGGAGGGTTAGTAGACCCTTGGGTAGTCATCTTATCCAGGGTTGCTTTGAGAACAGCATGGTCTGACTGTTGTGCTTTAGTCAAAGCTTCAATCTGCAAAGTCAGGAGCCTGTTGGTCTCCTGCTGTACTGCAGCTGCTGCAGCTACCTGTCTATTAGTTTCTTGTTGCGCTGCAGCTACCTGTCTATTAGTCTCTTGTTGCACTGCAGCGGCCTGTCTATTAGTCTCTTGCTGCACAGAGGTAGCTTGTAACAGGGCTTTTACAATATCTTCCATTTTTCTGGGTCCTGTACCTTTTAGGCCACTGTAACTGTAAAGTGACCGGTACAACAGCGAACATCCCACTTCTGACACCACTTGTGGCAAAGTCGCTTGGGTTAGTAGAAATAGTGAAACATGCAGCGCAGCAAAGTCACCAAAATAGCAATAAATATGGCTTTATTGCATCAAAAATAATAATACAAACAAAAAGGCCTACTCCAGCTTAGGAGGCTAACTAAACAGTAGTGTCCCTCACTATGGGTTACTGGAGCGGCTATTCCGGCCTCCAGTATAAACAAACAAAAATAATAGTTCAATATAAACAATAAGTTCTGACCTTTCCAATCTCACACTGACATACCTGGAATCATGTACTCTGTCACAATATATATATATATATATATATATATATATATATATATATATATAAGTATACATATACATACCTATATTTAAAAAACACCCACTTAGGGCAAGATCCTACATTTGAGAAATATGAGGAGAATGTCAAATAAGGGATGTGGCCCCGGTCGTGGTGCTGCTGGTGGAGCTCCTGTTGCAGGGAGAGGACGTGGTCAATCTGTGTCAGCTACACGCACAAGTGAAACACCTTCCTCAGATGCGAGTAGGTGACAGAACCTGCAGCGGTATTTGGTCAGGCCTAATCCGGCTCTACGAATGTTGAGTCCAGGAGCAGAACAGGCGGTAGTAGATTGGGTTGCTGACAGTGCCTCCAGTTCCTTCACATTGTCTCCCAACCAGTCTTGTGCTGAAAGATCAGAGTTGGCACCTGCAGCCGATGTCCATCAGTCTTTCACCTTACCCCCTTGCAAATCAGCCAAGCAGTCTGAGCCCCAAATCATGCAGCAGTCTCTTCTGCTTTTTGATGACTCTGTTAGCATGTTTTCCCAGGGCCATCCACCTAGCCCTGCCCCAGAAGTGGAAGAGATTGAGTGCACCGATGCCCAACCACTTATGTTTCAAGATGAGTACATGGGGGGACCATCACAGCACGTCTCGAATGATGAAGAAACATAGTTGCCAACTGCTGCTGCTTTCGCAATTGTGCAGATCCACAAGGAGGGCAGTGGTGAAGACTGTGTGGAAGATGATGTGGAGGACGATGAGGTCCCCGACCCCACATGGAATCAACGTCATGCAGGTGACCTGTGTAGTTCGGAGGAAGAGGCGGTGGTCGCACAGAGCCACCAGCACAGCAGAAGAGGGAGCAGGGTGCAAAAGCGAAGCGTCCGTCCCCTAGACAGTACGCTTGCTACTGCCCAACGCAGCAAGGGACCAAGCACACCAAAGCCAGGTCCAAGGAGTTCCCTAGCGTGGCAGTTCTTCACACAATGTGCTGATGACAAGACACGAGTGGTTTGCACGCTGTGCAATCAGAGGCTGAAGCGAGGCATAAACGTTCTCAACCTGAGCACAACCTGCATGACCAGGCATCTAAGTGCAAAGCACGAGCTGCAGTGGAGTAGACACCTCAAAAACCAAGAAAGGTCTCTGGCTCCTCCTGCTTCCTCTTCTGCTTCAGTCTTGGCATCTTCATCTACCTCTGTAGTGACAGTGGCACCTGCCACCCCGCAATCAGAGGATTGGCAAGCAACACTACCACCTGGGTCACCAAACATCTCTACAATGTCCCATGGAAGCGTTTAGCTCTCTATCTCCCAAGCACTGGAGCGGAAGAGGAAGTACCCCCCCTACCCACCCGCGATCCCTGGCCCTGAATGCCAGCATTTCAAAATTCCTGGCCTTTGAAATGCTGTCATTCCATCTGGCTTTAAAAGCCTGATGGCATTGGCTGTCCCACAGTACGTCTTGCCCAGCCGCCACTACTTTTCCAGGCGAGCCATCCCTTCCCTGCACAACCAAGTGGGGGACAAAATCAGGTGTGCACTGCGCAACGCCATCTGTGGCAAGGTCCACCCAACTACGGATGCATGGACCAGTAACCACGGTCAGGGACGTTATATCTCCCTAACAGCACACAGGGTGAATGCAGTGGTGGCTGGGCCTGAGGCGGATAGCAGTTTGGCGCATGTCCTTCCACCACCGAGGATTGCAGGGCGCTTCAGTTTGCCTCCTGTTGCTAACTCCTCCTACTCTGCTTCCTCATCCTCTACCGCCTCCTCATCCGGTCAGCGTAACACATTCACCACCAACTTCAGCACAGCCATGGGTAAACGACAGCAGGCAGTTTTAAAACTTTCCTGTTTGGGGCAAAAAAAAAACACACCGCGCAGCGCTGCTCGTCTGTCAGCGCTGCAGCGTAACTTCGGCCTTCCTGCTCACCGCCTCATATGTGACGTGCCCACAAGGTGGAACTCCACCTTGCACATGCTGGCCAGACTGTGCGAGCAGCAGCAGGCGATAGTGGAGTTTCAGCTGCAGCACGCACGCGTGAGTCGCTCTGCGGAACAGAACCACTTCACCACCAATAACTGGGCCTCCATGCGAGACCTGTGTGCCTTGTTGCGCTGTTTCGAGTACTCCACCAACATGGCCAGTGCCGATGACGCCGTTCTCAGCGTTACTATCCCAGTTCTATGCCTCCTTGAAAAAACGCTTTGGGCGATGATGGAAGAGGATGTGGCACAGGAGGAGGAGGAGGAATCTGGATCATTTACAAGGCTTTCAGGGCAGTCATTCACAAGTGGCTCCGAGGGTGGGTTCCTGCACCAACAAACGCCAGGTGCACAATTGTCCAGCAAGGGCACAGTTCTGGAGGATGACGAGGTGGATCATGAGGAGGAGGAGATGGAGGAGGAGGAACCATGTTCACAGCAGGGTGGCACCCAGACCAGCTCATGGCCATCACTGGTGCGTGGCTGGGGGGATACAGAGAACACAGACGATACACCTCCCACAGAGGACAGCTTTTCGTTGCCTCTGGGCAGCCTGGCACACATGAGCGATTACATGCTGCAGTGTCTCCGCAAAGACCGCCGTGTTTCCCACATTTTAACAGGTGCTGATTACTGGGTGGCCGCGCTGCTGGATCCCCGTTACAAGGACAATGCACCATCCTTAATTCCCTCACTGGAGCGTGATCGCAAGATGCGCGAGTACAAGCGCACGCTGGTAGACGCGCTGCTGGTGGAATTCCCACCTGACAGCGGGGGGCACAGTGGAAGCACAAGGCGAAGGCAGAGGAGGAGGAAGAGGTCGCCAACGCAGCCGGGGCACCGCCAGCACCTCAGAAGGCAGGGTTAGCATAATGGAAAAGCTTTGTCAGCACACCACAACAACCAGCACCACCACCAGCAACGTTTTAGCAGGAGCATTTCACCAACATGGTGAAGCAGTATCTGTGCGCACGCCTACACGTACTGAATGACGGGTCTGCCCCCTTAAACTTCTGGGTCTCCAAACTGGGCACATGGCCTGAGCTTGCCCTTTATGCCTTGGAGGTGCTGGCCTGCCCTGCAGCCAGTGTATTATCTGAACATGTATTTAGCACGGCAGGGGGGCGTTATCACAGACAAGCGCAGCCGCCTGTCCAGAGCCAATATGGACATGCTCACGTTCATTAAAATGAACCAGGCATGGATCCCACAGGACTTGTACGTACCTTGTGCAGAATAGACACATATACCGGCCTTACCCAGCCATTCTTGTATTTATGATCTTTCTAGGGTTGCCACCTCATCCCTTTAAAACCTAAAAACATATTAATTACACAAGTTCTCTGGCTGATTAAGGTTCTAATTAGACTCACTTGGTGCCTTATCGACATTAAATTAGCCCCAGAACCTGTGTAATTACTAATTGCTGGATATAGGTAGATGGCCGCATCTTTTAGGCGGCATAGCATATCGTATTTACGCTACGCTGCCTTAAGTCAGAGAGGCAAGTGCTGTATTCACAAAGCACTTGCCTCCTAAGTTACGGCGGCGTAGCGTAAATGGGGCCGGCATAAGCGCGCCTAATTCAAATGAGGATGAGGGGGGAGTGTTTTATGTAATTGATTGGTGACCCGACGTGATTGACGTTTTTTTACGAACGGCGCATGCGCTGTCCGTGTACATATCCCAGTGTGCATTGCTCCAAAGTACGCCGCAAGGACGTATTGGTTTCGACGTGAACGTAAATTACGTCCAGCCCCATTCACGGACCACTTACGCAAACAAAGTAAAATTTTCAAATTTCGACGCGGGAACGACAGGCATACTTAACATTGGCTAGGCCACCTAGGGGGCAGCTTTATCTTTACGCCGGCGTACCTCTTACGGAAACGGCGTATCTTTACTGCGAAAGCCAAGCGTACGTTCGTGAATCAGCGTATCTAGTCATTTGCATATTCTACGCCGAACTCAACGGAAGCGCCACCTGGCGGCCAGCGGAAATATTGCACCCTAAGATACGACGGCGCAGGCCGTCGTATCTTAGCTACGTTTAAGTGTATCTCAGTTTGAGCATACAATTAAACATATGGCGGCGTAGATTCAGAGTTACGACGGCGTATCTACTGATACGCTGGCGTAACCCTACGTGAATTTAGCTATATGTGTTTGGGTTTAAAGGGATGAGGTGGCAACCCTAGATCTTTCTCACTCTTTTGGGGTGTACCCTAATTTAAAAAATAAATAAATTAAAAACAAAAACCAGTGTTGGCTACCTCGTCCACCTCCACTGCTGCTTCCACCTACACCGCCACATCCACCGCCACCTCAACCTCCTACACCATATGGACCTCGTCCTCCTAGGTCAAGATTTTTATTTTTTTATGTTATTTTAAGTTATTTCCCTATCCACATTTATTTGCAGAGTACTTGCCATGCTCTTACCAACACTTTGCTGCCATTTGCAGCCCTCTAGCCCTTTCCATTACTTTTTTAGAGACATTTTAGGACTCAAAAGTTTGGGTCCCCTTTGACTTCAATGGGGTTCGGGGTCAAGTTCGGGTTCCGAACCCAGACTTTTTTCCGAAGTTCGGCCGAACCCGAAAATCCAGGTGTCCTCTCAACTCTAGTTCTCACTCATGGCCAAATATCCAGCTGTACCAGCAATATGGTTGGGGGACTTTAATATGTTAAGTAATCCGTCTCTTGTCCACCTGGGGCAGAGCTCGCAGCTATCATTGCCGGACCAAGACACTAGGTTCAGCCGCCTCATGACGAGCTTTGACTTAAATGATACCTGGCGACACCTATATCCCCAACGTAAAGCATACTCCTGCTTTTCTAGTTCTCATTCTACTATGTCCCGAATAGATCATGTGTGGGTAACCAGCACTTTATTGCTACTTACTGAATGTATATCTAGATTTAGAAGGAGCTAACCTATACCCAAGCCATAGAGCAGTTGGCTGAAATGGAAAATGAGTATGTGGCATCTCCTTTGCCAGTCACGCTGGCTCAGCTGAAGCTACACACCAGGGCGGTTAACCAGCTGTGCCAAGAGCGGGCTCACTATAAGCTGTTCGCAAATACAAGATTTTTGAGCATGGGGAATGCCCAGGTAAACTTTTGGCCTATTTGGCACACGTAGTTTCCAGACCCCCAGTGGTCAGAACACTGATGTCTGATACACTGGGTATTGTTACAGACCCCGCCTTAATAGTTCAGAAATTTGAGAAGTTCTTTAAAGACGTCTATATGTCCAAAGTTAACTACCCCTGCAAGATTTGGAAAATGTATTTAGTACACTCTTGCTTCCTAAATTAACTACAGAGCAGGTCGAGATGCTTGAAGCCCCACTTTCCTCAGAGGATATAGCACTGGCTATTTCCCACTTTGCCAAGGCCCCGGGCTCTGACGGCCTGCCACTCAAATTCTACGCTCACTTCTCTGAAACGCTTATCCCTAGAGTTCTCACCTTATATCAAGCCATTTTTAAAGCGAATGCTCTCCCTGAGTCCATGCGCGAGGCCATTGTAATTTTAATCCCTAAACCAGGCAAGGATTATCACTTACCTGAGTCATATAGGCCCATTTCGCTTTTACAGACTGATGTTAAGATTTTAGAAAAAATTATAGCCCTACGTCTAAATAAGGTTATCCTGTCCCTTATTCACCTGGACCAAACAGGCTTCATGTCGGCTAAAAACACGGCCTTTAACACCAGACGTCTCTTCACGAATGTCCAAGCATCTCACCAACATGTCGGATCTAGAGTAGTTGTCTCCCTTGACGCAGCCAAGGCATTCGACTCTGGTGAATGGAATTACGTGTGGCATTGCCTGCGTAGTTTCGGGTTCGGTCCCAACTTTGTTAAATGGCCCTTCCCTTCAGACAGCTCTGCAAATCGAGAATTTTGGTAGGTTCTCTGGACTTAAAATAAACTGGGACAAGTCCCAAATCCTTCCTTGACATATTCCCCCTGACAATAGAGCAGGCTTCTCTACCCTTAGTTGGAGTGAGTACTTTTAAACACTTAGGAATACAGGTTTCTAGGTCACTACTAGTGGACTTCATCCCTTTAAATGTGGAACCCCTGATCCCATTTATTAAGTCTAAGATCCAAACGTGGGCGAGATTACCGGTGGGAGTAGCGGACCGTGTAGGATTGATCAAAATGATACTCCTGCCTAAAATCCTATATGTTCTTTGGCATTCCCCAGTATACATCCCGTTTAAGTATTTTAAAATTATGGATACGCTTCTCCAATCCTTTGTCTGAGGACCAGGCAGGCACAAACTGTCATGGAAGGCTTTACAATGCCCGACGACACTGGGGGGGGGGGGGGCTTGCGGTCCCAGATATTGGGATCTACTATATAGCTGCACAACTTTCCCATTATTATCACATTGCTAAGTCAGACAGTTACAGATATTTGGCCTTGGTGTCTGGCACTGTGGACTCCCAGTTCCCACATCCCTTTTGTGACATATTGAGGGGGCTGAGGGGCTCGATGACACATCCTCGTCACTCCGAGCTTTCATTTTAGCATAAGAGGATTTGGGATCTGGTGACATCGCAGATGGACTACCCTGTTATTCATGATAACACCCCACTGTGGTACAATAAGCTCCTTCCGGAGCTTCTGCAGATACCTGACCCCTCCATTCGGATATCTCGGGGAGTGTACCTACTGTCACATGTGCTCCATAATAGAGACATTAAAACTTTTGACTAGTTGAAAATGGAATATAATCTCCCACATCATATGCTATTTCGCTTCTTTCAGGTACGCCATGCCCTCCATACTCAGTTTACAGCTGCGTATCCCACTCTGCCCTCCCTTGACGTACTTGAGGTGACCCTTCGGGACAACCCGCGCCAGCTCATATTCCTTTTTTACAACATGCTTACCACGCTCTCTACAACCAAATTGGCATATTCCATCAAACAGAAGTGCACAGATGAGGTGAGCGAAATTGAAGATGAGGACTGGGGTGACATGCTAGAGACCAAGTTAGTATCTCCCAAGCTTTCTGACAGGCTTATGCAGACTTATATAATACACAGGGCGTATCTAACGTCACAACGTCTAGCTAAATTTTGCCCATTCCGCAGCGATAGGTGCCCCAGGTGCTTGCTTTCGGTTGGTATCTTTGACCACTTCTTTTGGCAGTGCCTTCGGATCCAGGGGTACTGGTCTCAGATGCGATTCTTGCATGACCAAATAGGTTCACTGGTATCCCTGGATCCCAAACAATGTCTGTTGGGTCTCTTCCCTGAGGATGAACTTCACAAATTCACACGCCACTTCTTATGTGAAACACTGTTTATAGCAAGAAAACTCATTGCCCACAATTGGATTCAGGCTTTGGCCCCTACGTTGTCAGCCTGGATTGCCTATAACAATACGCTGCCATACAAAAAAAGTGGTTTACACAAATAGGGGGTGCCCAGCTAAATATCATAAGGTGTGGGACAGATGGCTGAAATCCTCCACGACATGCACCACATAACTTTGTTTGCTACATGTTCTTTTTATGTCTATGCAACGTAACCTATTGATTCTGTGTTATTGTTATGCAAGTACACAATATGTATGCTTTTCACCATTTATGGAAACAACCGACACCAGCAATACCGGTTAGTATTATGTTTTTTTTTTACTGATTTTGTAATTCTGTGTGGTTTATTGAGATGCCAGACTATGCTCATTATGTTCATTGTTGTGTATAGTATCTCTGAACGGCCTATTTCTTTTGTACGTATGCAACAACTCAATAAACTTGTGTTTCTAATTTAAAAAAAATAGCTTTGATTGCTCTAAAGCAGGGGTGTCCAAACTTTATTCAAAGAGGGCCAGATTTGAAGAAGTGAATATGAGTGAGGGCTGACCATTTTGCCCGACATTCTTTGAACCATTAAAATTAAAAAAGTGTGTTTGTCTGAGCACTAATACACTGTCCAACAAAAGTTCTCTTGCCTTTGTGGCTGTGTGTGATGAAGAGATGAGATTGGGCGTGTTATTTGTGTGTGTGTCTGTATGTATATTGTAAGGGGTTAGCTCGGTAGCGGGGTGTGTGACCCCTTGGATGGGTTCACCACACACTGAATTTATACAGACTGGCAGTCGAAGATGGTTGAAAACAAAGTTTTTGGTTTATTTTTCCATCTTGCTGGAAAACAATTGCAAGCATCCAAACAGCATAAACAAAATCAAACATAAAAAAACTCCTAGCCACTTTGGGCGTCTACCTTCCACACAGGAACCTATCTATGAAGTCTAACACAGCCTACTGCTGGGTAGACAGTGCTGGTCATACAGCACAAACAATAGTCTTTTGATTTTTATCACACAGAAAAATCAATTCTCAATTCTCTTTGATCAAAGACCAGGCTCTGAAGCTACGAGACAGACTCCTACGACGCGGCTATTCGCACTCTTGCCTTAAACGGGCATACAAACGTGTACTTAGACAAGATAGAAACACTATCCTACATTCGACCAAACCTTGCAAGGATAACAACCCTGTTCGCATCATCACTAGATACAGTACACAACATCACACTATTACAAAAATCATTAAAAAATATTGGCATCTACTATCTATGGATTCTATCTTAGGGCAATTTGTACCTGAATATCCACTTTTCTCATTGAAGAGAGTCAAATCCATTAAGGATAAACTCATTACAAGCGAATATAAAGGCGATTTACGTTTGGATCCCTGTAAAGCTCAGGGCACGGGGGCGTGGCCAGGACAGGCATGTGAGAGGACGCGTCTCTCACAGCTCCCAGCGGTGATCCGGTAACGATCCTTCCCCGGCCAAAAATACCGATCCGCAACCACCCTATGCTGGCAGCTGACGACACCGGGATCACAGCGGTACCACCACCGGCACTCTGTACCAGGGGGATGACCCGCAAAGGACAAGGAGAGACCGCAGGGCCGGAGATCCAAGATGGCGCCGCCGCGCTGGCTGTGAAAGGGACGCCTCGTGGAGCGGAGAAATCGGGGCCCAAGCACAGTAAGCAGGTCAAGACCTCGGGCAAAGTCCCCCCTAAGGACATGCTTTATTATGCCCAAAAACTGTCGGGGGCTGGGGGACAGGAACAACCGTCCCGCTCTGGGGACGCACACCAGGCCGGGCCTGCTATGCAGGAAGACACTGCCCAGCTGCATTGGGGAGAGGAGGTGGATGGGGATCAGGCCGGCTCCATGCCAGATGGCGGCCAGGCCGATGCACCACAGGCCGCGACTGCAGTGCAGCCCACGCTGGCGGACATATTACAGGCTGTGAACAAATGCACGGCCTCTGTTGACACCATTAAGGAACAGTTTGGCCTGCTGCGGCAGGATATGCAAAAAATCCGTGAACGCACCACTGCGGTGGAAAGCAGGGTCAGTGAGGTGGAGGACCAGATGCACCCCATGGCACAGGATACCAGGGCAGCTTTGCAGATGGCAAGGGAGGCTTATGATCGTGTAGAAGATATGGAGAACCGTCTCAGACGAAACAACGTCCGCATAGTGGGCCTACCGGAGAGGGTGGAGGGCAAGGACCCCACTACGTTTGTAGAGAACTGGCTATTGGAACTTTTTGGCAAAAAAACACTGTCACCGTTCTTTGCGGTGGAGCGGGCCCACAGAGTCCCTTCGCGCCCACCGCAACAGGGGGGCCCCCCCAGATCTATCCTGGCTAAACTACTTCACTACCGTGACAGGGAGGCAGTGCTCCGCCAGGCCCGGGAAAGAGCCAATATTCAATATAACGGAGTGCGGGTGTCCTTCTATCCGGATTTCTCACAAGAGGTGCAGAGGCGCAGGGCGAAATTCCTTGATGTGAAGCGACGGTTGCGAAACCTGCAACTTCCCTACGCAATGCTATACCCTGCGAAGCTCAGAGTGGTGGTTGGGGGCCAAGCCCAATTTTTTGAATCCGCTAAGGAGGCCATGTCGTGGCTGGACCGCAATGAACAATCCTTACAAAGGCGAGCGCAGGAGGAAGGAGAGTGAGCCCTGGGACTGGGGTGGGAGGTTTATTGTTTGCCTTTGGGCACCTATCCTGCACAAATGAGAGAATGTCTGAGTTGATCCTGTTTAGGGGGGAGCCCCTACTTTTTCCCTGTTGATCTCCTTTTTCAGACTTTTATGCTCCATATAGGAAGATCCATTTCCGCATCTTTTTTTTTCTTTTTTGGTTCTTTCTTCACCCTCTTGGCCGGGGGACATGATAAGTGGCAGCAAGATGTGAGGAGAGATGCTCTAAACAAAAAGTGTGCTATGCTGATGGTTAATGCGAACAGTGTCAGTCGACAAGTAATCGCAAAAAGAGTTGTATCCGCCCTGTTGGCGATACGTGGATATTTGGGGCCCGTTTGGTCCACAGGTTACATTAATTTCTATCACTTTTTCAGTTGCCATTCGTGGAAAGAGGTACATCGCACGAGACTTAGGCCTTTGGCCCACTTGCAAGGTAGTATACAGATGTGGACGGTCCTGGGGGTGGGTCTGCCTTCCCAGACATGGGACCAGAATGTGTATTTATGCTCACCAGTGTATAGTTACATGATTTTAGTGGAGGACTCTCATGGCTAAAGTGCCTATTGTTTCATGGAACGTGAGGGGTATGCATTCACCACTAAAACGTACAATGTTGTTTATGTGCTTAAAGAAATATTTGCCAGGGGTGATTTGCTTTCAGGAGACTCACTTGACGGCGGAGACCGTGTGCTTCCTGAAATACAAATGGGTGGGTAAGGCGTATCACTCTACACACACCTCCTTTTCGAGGGGGGTGAGTGTACTGGTGCATAATGCAGTGGATTTTCAGGAGATTGCAAGTGTTATAGACCCAGAGGGCCGCTATGTATTTGTTCACTGTAAAATTGGTACCTTAATCTGTGTCATAGCATGCGTTTACATTCCCCCGCCCTTCACGGCAGTGGTGCTCCGGCTCCTCCTCTCTTTTTTGGACGGTAGGCCGGAGGCTCCGCTGCTCGTGTTGGGAGATTTCAATTGTTGCTTGGATCAGGTGGCGGATCGACATCCGGCCCCTAGACCCTCTGCCCTCGCTAGGAGTACTCCCCTGGCGCGGTTGTTGCAAGAGGTGGGCTGGGTGGACGTCTGGCGACACCGTAACCCGGGAGGCAGGCAGTTTACGTGTTTCTCAAAAACTCACGGCTGTCTGTCCAGGATTGATTTGGGGGTGGGAAATCTGAGCATGCTTCCGCTGATAGCGGACCTGTCACACAGGCCCCGCAGCGTGTCGGATCACTCAGCTCTAGTGATACAGCTCTTAGTGGCTCCGCAGGGGAACTTAGTTAAGGCACCATGGAAATTGAATGCGTTCTGGTTACAGCTCATACGTTCACATGGGGAGATATTGGAGGAGGTACAGGGGTACTTTGCAGCGGGTGCAGGGATGGACATGGAGGTGGAACATTGGGACGCCTTCAAGGCGCATTTTCGAGGCATACTTAGCAGGGAAGTGAACGGGGTTAAAAAGGCCTCAACAGCTTTATTGATTGAAGTAGAGAACAGGGTTCAGGACATGGAGAGGGCCTACGTGGCGGATCCTTCTGACTCGACCAGGGAAACCTGGCAGGCCGCTCAGTCGGCCTACCAGCAACTTCTCTCATCGTCTGCTGAGAAGAAACGTTTTTTTGCAAAACAGGCGTTCTTTGAGGAGGGTGAGAAAACCGGCCGTATACTGGCCCGGATTGCGAACTCCCACCAACGATCGCCGGCTATAGGGGCCATAAGATCTAGTTCTGGAGGATTAGTTTCGCAACCAGAACAGATCATGCAGGAACTGGCGGGTTTCTATGAGACCCTGTACAGCTCGGGCACGGCATACACACAGGGAGACCTAGAGCTATACCTAGCCCAACTGGCCTTCCCAGAACTGACTGCTGACCAGCGTATTCTGCTGGATAAGCCGATCACAGTGGAGGAACTGGTGGGGGCGGTCGGTGCGTTCCCTAACTGCAAGGCCCCGGGGGAAGACGGGCTGCCCATGGAGGTGTATAAACAGTACTCTGAAACATTACTCCCCCAATTACTGAAGGTCTTTAACAAGGCCAGGGAAAGGGGGAATTTACCCCCGTCTATGACTAAGGCTAACATAGTCCTGCTACTTAAGCCAGGCAAAGATCCTGTAGACCCAGGTGCGTACCGCCCAATTTCCTTACTGCAAAGTGACATTAAGATACTAGCCAAGGTGCTGGCCATGTGGCTGAACGGGGTGATAACTTCAATTGTGCATGGAGACCAGGCTGGCTTCATGCCCAATAAATCCACGGCGGTCAATCTTAGGAGACTGTTCCTTAATATACAGGCACGGGCGGACAACATGGGCAGTAGGGCGCTACTGTCCTTAGACGCCACAAAGGCGTTTGATAGTATAGATTGGAACTACCTTTGGACGGTGTTGCAGAAATTCGGGTTTGGTCCGGTTTACATTTCCTGGGTGCGCTTGCTATACTGCCAGCCACAGGCGGCAATAAGGGCGTTTGGCTCCCTGTCAGGGAGTTTCGCACTGAGGAGGGGCACTCGGCAGGGGTGCCCTCTGTCTCCCCTCCTCTTTGCTTTGGCTATTGAGCCGCTGGCCATTAGTATCAGAGCCAACCCTCGCATCACCGGTTTCTGCTATGGAGATGAGCAGGAAAAGGTGATGTTATATGCGGACGATACCCTCCTTTTGCTGGGGGATACGGACACCTCCCTTAGAGAGGCCATGGTAGCGATCACAGAGTTTGGCCGATTTTCCGGTTTACTTATTAACTGGTCAAAGTCGGCCTTGCTTTTGCTGGACGGTGACAACACGCAGGTAATTAATCCCTTGTGTCCTATTCCCGTTACTCCCTCCTTTAAGTACCTAGGGGTGCAGATCACGGCTCAGCCACGGGACTTCATCCGTCTCAATATATCCCCCTTGTTATTGCGATTTAGGGACAAAGTTAAAACTTGGAAGGCCCTGTTGTTATTGGTTGCAGGCCGGGTGAATTTAGTTAAGATGATACTTATGCCACAGTTATTATACTTCCTCCATAACACCCCCATGGTCATCCCCTTGAAAGTTTTTCACACGGTTAATAGCATCTTTCGAGGCCTCATCTGGAGAGACGGGGCTCCTAGGATTAAATTAGAGCACTTACAGAGACCTAAGGATAGTGGGGGATTGGCATTGCCAAACCCCTGGCTGTACTATTTGGCGGCCCAGATGCAGCAGCTGGTCGGTATGTTTCGGCCGGCGGTGCGGTCCTCGGCTCAGAAGCTCCTGGAGCACACCGTGGGCAGAAGTCCGATTCCTGACGCGTTGGAGGCACAGGCCTTTGCTAAACCACATAAGAAATACCCCACTTTTAGTCTAACCCAGAAGGTATGGAATAAGGTCAAATATGTTCAGAATGCGGAAGGATTCACGAAATACAGTCCAATATGGCAGAATGACACCTACACTGAACTCGCCAAGTTGCAATCGGGGACCAGATGGAAAAGATATGGGGTCACACACCTCACACACATATTTCGTAATGGAGTGTTACGTACGTTCCCTGCATTGCAAGAGGAGTTTGGCTTGCCGCAGTCAATGTACTTCTCCTACCTACAGCTGAGGCATGCAGTGGTGGTGCAGGGTCGCTCTTCCGAGTGGTGCCTGTCACCTACTCCTGCTTTTGATCTTCTGGGGGACGCTGAAACGTCGAAAGGCTTTATCTCCCAGTGCTATACCATTTTGTTGCAATATGTGATGAAGCAGCACCCCCTGAGGATAAGAGAGAGGTGGGAAGCGGATGCGGGAGAGTTGGATGGGGAACAGTGGGAGGAGATTTTTCAGGCGGTGGGCAAGTGCTCCCTGAATGTATCACAAAAGCTTACCCAGTTGTACATCCTGTTACGTACCTATTACACCCCACACAGACTTAGTAAGATGAACCCGCAACTTGACCCTACTTGTACACGCTGTAAGAGAGACCATGGAGATTTGATCCATATGTTATGGAGATGTCCCAAACTCCACACCTATTGGGCAGGAGTGGTGAGTACCATTAACTCAACATTTGGTGTGACTCTTCCGCAGGACCCGAGGGCATGTCTCTTGGGGGCTCTGGAGGAGTACGAATGGGAAGAGGTGGACAGGGAAGTGATTCACAGGGTGTTGTTCCAGGCGAGGAAATTCATCATGGTTCATTGGAGAGCTGAGGCCCCCCCGACCCGTGCTGAGTGGATCACCAACATTGGGACAACGATGAGGATGGAGAAACTGGTATACCAACACAGGGGCAATGCCCACAAGTTTGAGAAGTTATGGGCAAAATGGTTGGATGTACCGGGCCTAGCCCCGGTGGACTTGGTGATGGATAGGTTGCTGGGTATTAATGTTGGGTGAGATCTGGATGGGAGCGGATGCCATGAGAGTAATGTCCGGAGTGGTGGCGGGGGAGGGGATTCACCTCCAAAATGGGATTGCTATATCTGTACTTGTTTGTATGGCCTTGATCTTTTTCTCTATTTTATGTTTATGTCCCCGACGTGTCGAGGGGATTCTGTATGCCTTGTACCTCTGCAAAACAAATAAAACTTTTGTTGGATTAAAAAAAAAAAAAAGCTCAGGGCACATTCATGTGTGGGAAATGCAAATATTGTAAATTTATGTACACGGACAAAAATCCACTGCTCCCAAATGGTCAAACTTTCCGTCCCCAACATTTCGCCAATTGTAAAACATTTGGTGTTATTTACATGCTACGATGCGACTGTGGTTGCTTTTATATAGGCAAGACAAAATTACAATTTTGGCAACGTGCCTACAAACACATCAGGAGTATGAAGAAAAACGATCCAGAGCTCCCTTTGGGACGACACACTCAATTGGTACATGCAGGCAAATTTCCCAGCATCAAATTTCTTATCTTAGATCGTGTCCACCCCAACCCCAGGGGAGGGGACTGGAACAAAGTTCTCCTTCAGCTTGAACTACGGTGGATATATACATTACAGGCAACAATGCCCCCCGGATTGAATGAAGCCGTATGCTTCAAACCTTTCCTAGAGGGCTTTTCCTCTAAGGGGGTGGAGAAATAATCCAGATAATGCCAACTATATCTAAAATACAACTCTCCACCCTTTTTTCCCCTTTTCTCTTTCTTATGTTTTTCCTTTTATATTGCAAAGATACAGACTTGAAACTACACAAACATTAATGCTAACTATGCAATTTACCCGCTCATTGTGTAATTAAAGGCTATGTAAAATAATAACAACTTATATAATCATAAGTTCTGTTTCAAAACAATTTCCCTTTTTTGGTTTCTGTTCCCTTTGTGCTAATATTTAATCCTTTGTATATGCCTGTAACAATGTAAAGCTCCATTCTGGCCTATTAACATTGGTCTTGCTATTCTTTAAATATTCCGCTGTCATATCAATAACTGCCACTAGAGGGCGACCGTATGACTGGCGCTTGATACTATCTAATATATCTTGAATTTAACAACATCTATTGCCTGTAATTATTCCTCCCCTTTAGAGTGGTGCCTGAGGCAATTTTTCTGCCCAGAGACATTGTTTATGTGGCAGCACTAGTTGGCATTCCAGCAATTACACCCACGTCTGGCCGCCATCTTGCTCCTCTCTGTGCACATGCCCAGTGCGTACGAGGAGCTCTCGCGTCGGTGGACCCTGATGTGATGCGTCATCCCGCCGCGCGCAAATGTGCAGTTCGGCGGACGCTCGCTCACACAGGGCCCAGGGATCCAGTCTCTCTGCCAGCCCATATCCTCCTCCTTAGCCGTGCGAGCACAGCTGCAATCCATTGCAGGCGAGAGGAGGGTATATATTCAAAGGAGGGAAAGCAGTCATTCACGGTCCAGCTTAGATCTGGACAACATGACTTCTTCCCTCCACTGATCTCTCCAAGGTAATAAATAATTCTTTACTTCATTTTATTTGCTCAGTGAGAAACTCTTTTCTCACTTGTTATTTGCATTCAAATAATCTCCTTCCCATAGTTTGGTCTTGTTGCTGGAACATCTTGTGACTCTTTAATAAAAATGTATAATAGAATCAACCATTCATTGAATGCATCTAAATCTCAGCCAGGAATGGCTTTTTGACATGTGCCACCTAGTGGCATGACTGTTCTTATTGATCACAATTAAATTATTTTTGATAAGCACATATAGCCAATTTTGCTGGCATCTATATATTTTTATTTATTTTGCCTGTGAGATTATAAAACAACTAAGTAAATTATTTTAAAGGAATATATTCCAAACTACTATAACGATGCATTCATTTTTATACTTTTTCAGCTGTCCAAAATCTAAATAAACTATCTCACCAATTAAGAATAATCTGGTAAGACATTTGTTATATTTTTCAATTCAAGTCAGATAAATCCTCAATCTAGGATCTATATTATACCACTGTATACTACTCTTACAGGGCCCAGATAGACTTGGCTCCAGCAGCACTCTTATTTGTGGGAGATCCAGGCTACACACCAGAGGATCTAATTACCAATCCCCTGGTTAATTGTTTACACCAGTGATTCTAGACCAGAATGCAGCTCGTGCTTTTAATCACATGATCGGAATGACTTTTCCATGGTACAGCTTTTTCAGCTGTGAGTATTGAAAAATCATTATCATATTTTTTACTTTACTATTTTTGTAAATAAATATCGTACGGTCTATATTGACTATGTATCATACATGTTATAGATTAACGGTTGATCCTTCGCTATACCCCTGAAGAAAGAGAGACACCTCTCAGAAACGTTGGGATAATTTGAAGAATCACATTATATAGTGCAATTTTGTATATTTGTACTTGTCTGTTCAACGATTTATGTCTACCCCAGATCATGTCTGTTTTTATTGAATTCTCTTTATATTTCTAAATAAATGTTACAAAATATAATCGTTTTTCTATCACATATGTTGGTCACTTTGTGAATCATAATAATTTGGTGCCTTAAAAGTCCAGTTAGGGGACCCAATTCTTTCTTCTGACTTTTTATTTGGATGTGGCACTGCACAAGACAGACACCGATAGTTCTTTTTTCTGTTTAAATCAAAACTGAGGTTTATTAAACACAAATGGCTTCACAGCAGCAAAAACAAAATAATCAGTCTCACTGATTCGTAAAGCTCAGAACTGCTATCGCAGTTAAACAGTTCTTGCAGGTAAGTTCTCAGGTAGCAGGCTTCCAGGCAGGACACTGCCAAGTCCTTTCACAGCTTTTCATAGCTTTTTCTTGTTTACCATGCATAGACTCTACTACACTCCTCCACTCTCACCTACAACTTCCTGTCTACTTTAAACCACTTCCTTAGACAGGTGCGTTAACCCTTTCTGTTCCCTTAAAGGGACCACAGTCCAAACAGAGGGGAAATATAACGTCCTTCCAGGACCCAGCCACGGCGTCCTCTACAATATATACTGTATATATATATATATATATATATATAATCTAGTTTTTGTGTCTAGTTTTTGAATCCCCTAACCCCACTCAGGACTAAGGATGAGCTTGGGCGGGTTATTTGAATATACCATATTTATCGGCTTAATACACGCACCTTCATTTTAAGAGGAAAGTTTCAGGAAAAAAAACGTACATTTTAAATAAAGAACTGTCAAGCAAAATAAGGGTCAGTTCCCATCAATGCAGCCTAATCAGTGCCATAAATGCAGCCTCACCATTGCACGAATGCAGCCTCACCATTGCACGAATGCAGCCTCACCATTGCACAAATGTAGCCTCACCATTGCACAAATGTAGCCTCACCATTGCACAAATGTAGCCTCACCATTGCACAAATGTAGCCTCACCATTGCACAAATGTAGCCTCACCATTGCACAAATGCAGCCTCACCATTGCACAAATGCAGCTGTCAGGTCACCTGTGGCCAGGTGACAAGTGCACCCCGTAGGGGTCAGGGATGCACCACAGGGTGGTGAATCCTATGGCCGACTACTGCTAGCAGAGACGAAGCGTGAACCTAAGATCACCCAGGGCGCGGAGTCTAAGACCCAGTATTGTATTCACCAGAGCCTTTGATGGTAAGGATGGTCTTGGCCGCTACTGGGTCCAGGTCGCATCCCCGAGATCCCTCAAGTCACACTCCGCAGGGAGAAGGGGGAAGCAGCCAGCAGAACAAACAATGGTGATGGACAGGCCGAGGTCAGGGCAACAGGCAAACAAGGATAACCGTGGAACATGCAAATAGTCAGGGGCACAGGCAGACAGGGAAGTCGGGGACAAGCCAAAACGGTACACGGAAGATGATCGTAGCACTCTGCAACCAGGAACTAGCAATACACTGCAGACAGGAACTGAGCATTGGAACACTGTTGAACAGCACTGCAGACCTGTAGAGCAAAGGTTAATATAGGCTTCCTGGGATGGACTAGGGTGGAGCCATACAGGAAGAGGAAGTGATAAAAAGGGAAACCAGAACAGGATCTGCCTCTAAACAACACATGGAGATGAGGTAAGCGGACAGACTTGGTGCATATTCATGACAGCAGCCTCACCATTGCACAAATGCAGCCTCACCATTGCACGAATGCAGCCTCACCATTGCACGAATGCAGCCTCACCATTGCCATGAATGCAGCCTTACCATTGCCATCAGTGCAGCCTGATCGATGCCTCAGGGGGGACAGGGAGGGGGGCAGGACGAGTGCCAACAGATTACATACAGGAAAATCTCATGTTTTCTCAGTGACCTCTTTAATTCAAAGTTCAATGGTAGCACAGAGACGGGACTTCCTATTACAGAGGCCGCCGTGTAAACAGAAAATTCTCACTGTATGTATTCTGTCTGTATTCTGTCTGCATCATCCCGCCCCCCCTCCCTGTCCCACCGAGGCACATATGTGTACATAAATATGGGTATACAGGATATATCTTTTGTGGCCCTTGTGGCGCTCGGTGATTAGTTGGGGGGCTACAAAAGATATAGATATAGCCAAATTACCAGTTGGGCTTTTTGAAACCGGAATGCGAGCCGCAATCGGCCCACTGGCTGGACTTTGGACATGCCTGCTCAGAAGAATCATGATGGGAATTAAATAAATTGAAAAAAAGAAAAAAGAAAATTCCAATGGATTAACCCACTGACTGCATATAACTTTTCTAAGTCGAATTGACTGCTGTTCAAGATGGAATCAGTGATGTCTGGATTTTTAGACTAATAAAACTGACGGATTTTCCCAAAGGAATTTCGTTCAAGCTGTCTTGCATACACACTATCACACCAAATTCCAACCGTCAAGAATGCAGTGACGTACAACACTACGACGAGCCCAGAAACATGAAGTTCAATGCTTCCGAGCATGCGTCTACTTGATTCTGAGCATGCATGTTTTTTTCTCTGTCGGAGTTCCATACAGACGAACAGAATTTCCGACAGAAAATTTTTCCATTCCATTCCATTCATGACCATGCCCTTTTTTGCTATTTAGCACTGCACTACTTTATCTGGTAATTACGCAGGCATTCAACACTGTACCCAACTTACATTTATATAATTTGTTTTCCCATAAATAGAACTTTTGTTGGTTGTATTTGATCATTTTTTTCTTATTTTATTAGACCCACTGATCGATTTGTGCTGTAGAAAATGACAGTACAGCCGGGGCAGCGCCATGCACCCCCTACCCAAAAATTCTGGATCGTGTATGTATATGTGGTGCGGCACAGTAGCAGTAAAGCTACAGGAGGTGGTCCGGAACTGGTAAATATAGTTTTCCTCTCAGATAGGTAACCACTGACACCCAGGACCGTTTTTAAGGCAGGGCAAAAGTGGCAGCTGCCCTGGGCCTTATCATTGTTGTGGTGCCTAAAGCAGCTGCATCATACTTGCCAACTATCCCAGTTTAATTGACCTTATCCTTTAAAGTTTTAGTCCCATGCCGTGTCTAAATATCTTACATAGTAGGTGAGATTGAAAAAAAGACACAAGTCCAAGTCCAACCTATGTGTGTGATTACATCTCAGTGTAAAGTTCTGTTGCTGATGCCTAGCTCTGCCCTATTGCCATGTACAGATGACTCACCTGCAGACCCTGTTTTTTTTTTATAAATCTCTTTATTAATTTTTTAAGGAATTTTTTCCATACAAAAAATAAAACCATGCATATACATTTACATTTCCCATTTCAATTACATTCATCTGCTCTCTTCTAGAGCCTCCATACAGTTTTTAAATCATTCCTTTCACCTTATACAGTACACTCCTCTCTCTCCCCCTTTATTCAATGGTGTGGTTGACCTCCCCTTGAACCCTATTTATCCTGACGCTGTCATAGGATTGTCTATCCAATTCGCCCATTCTCTCTCATATTTCTCCCCATGTCCTCTATTCCGGTATGCCTCCCTATACAATGGCAGATTACTATTTACTACATTTTTCCAATGTGCTACCAAGGGAGCTTCTACCTTTTTCCAGTTTAACATTATCACTTTCCTTGCATAGAATAATAACAGGCCTACCTGTGTTCTCCTTCCCACCGAAACAATATTTTTCCCCACCAATCCTAGCAAACAGATCTCCATCTCGTGTTCCAAGATTACTGATGTCACTGTAGCAATCATTCCCAGAATCTCTCTCCAGAATACCACTATATTTGGGCATAACCAAAATATATGCATGAAATCTCCTGGAATATCTGCACATCTCCAACAGTTCTGAGGATTTGTCGATGAAATCTTATATAGCTTGTATGGTGTATAGTGGCTCCTATGTATAATTTTAAATTGCATCAATTTATCTCGAAGTGATACCAATATCTGCAATGGGAACCTCCATACTTCCTCACAATTCTCCAAATTTGGAACATCGCTCTTCCAATTTTCACTTAATTTCCTTATTAAATACATATAGAAATTTGAGGTTGTCTTTTTTCCACTTTTTACCATTTGCTCCAAGCCTGATTCCATTAGTGGCGGGGTCCCCTCCGGAAACTGAGCTAATAAGGCATGGATGAGCTGCCTGTACCTAAACGCATAGCTCTCTGGAATATTCCAAAGCTACCTCATTTCTACATATGAAAGAAACTTTTCCCCTGTAACACTTGTGACGATTTTTTCACCACATATCTAGTCCATGCTCCTGGATCCTGAATCGAATCCAGATGTAATTCAGGATTTCGCCACAGTGGGGTATTTGAGGATAAATACATTTTTAAATCTCCTTCTCTTCCCATAACCGCTTTCCATATTTTAACTGTTGTTCTCATTGCGGGGGTTAAATCTCGCCTTGTTTTGATCCCTCTATACAGCAGTCCCTGCAGTGCCTCTACTGATTGGACCGTTGCTGTTTCCAACATGGTAGCCGGGTCATACCCATCCAGGATTAACCATCTCCCCACCATCACTAATTGTGTAGCTGTATAATATTTATGAAAATCTGGGAAGGCCTACCCTCCCTGTGCCTCCGGTCTCATAAGTGTACTTAATTTGATTATAGCTGTTTTTTTCCCATATAAAATGTAGAGAGTATTCCATGTAGCTGTGTAAAAAAACTTTTTGGCACCCACTGTGGAGAATTCCTGAATATATACAAAAACTTAGGAAGGATTTTCATCTTTACCAAATTTACACGTCCCAAAAGCGACAAAGGCAACATCACCCATATCTTTAGTCTCTTCCCAAACTCCTGTAAAACAGAAAACCCACAAGACAAGCAAGCATACTATAAACACAGCAAACGACAAAGCCACCTAAACTAATTAACAAATATATACAAGAAATAAGAGCATATATAGCAAGTCAGGCAGGGATGTGAGACAAGGGGGAAACAGAGTCCAGGGAATTCGCATATCTAGCTAATTTGCATACTCGACGTGGAAATTGACGGAAGCGCCACCTAGCGGGCAAAAAAAAATTGCAGTTAAGATCCGACGGCGTAAGAGACTAACGCCTGTCGGATCTAATGGATATCTATGCGTAACTGATTCTAAGAATCAGTCGAATAGATACGATGGGCCAGATTAGGACTTGCGACAGCGTACATGGCACTGCGCCATCGTAAGTCCTTTGAGAATCTGGGCCTTAATGTTAATATCTTTGTCAATATTTTCAAATCTAGTCGAAAATTCTCAACCTGTCTAGATATTATTATACCCAGGTATTTATATTCTGTTACCCATTTCAATGGTGAATTTGGGGCAGCAGTTTCCTGTAGACATGTGCTATGTCCAAAAATTAGTTTTTTTCGTTTATGTTATATTCTTTTTTTTTTGGAAATTCGGGAAATTCCAAAAAAAATATTTTTTCGTTTTTGGTTTCATTCGTTTTTTTTATTTTTTCGGAAATTCGGGAAAACAGTTTTTTTTTTTTTTTTTTGTAAATTCGGGAAATTCCAAAATTCCGAATTTTCGGATTTCCTAAAAAGCAAAAAACGAATAAAACGGACAAAAACGAATAAAACAAAAATTTTTTTTCGGAATTTCAAAAAATTCTGAAATTTCACATTTTCGAATTTTAGATTTTCTAACATTAGACTTTTGAATGTTACAATTTCAAAATGTCACATTTTTTAATCTTAGAATTTCTTAAATTCCGAATTAAAAAAATTCAGGTTTATAATTTTTGAATTTTCGATTTTTTTAATTTTCTAATTTTTAAATTTTTTACAAAATTCCGAATTTTTAAATTTTCTAATTTTTCAATTTTCAAAATTTAGAAAATTCTAAATTTAGAAAATTCAAAGTTCGAAAATATGAAAAATTCTAAATTGAGAAATTCTAAATTTTCGGAAGTCCGAAAATACGGAAATAAAAAATTTGTTAATATGAGAATTCGGAATTAACGAATTTCCAAATTTTCGTTAAATAACTAATTAGAAACTAAACAAATTTCACATGTCTAGTTTCCTGTGCTCCTTGATCAATAGGGAACAATAGGGACTTACCCCAGTTTACTTTAAGCCCTGTAAATACTGAAAAAGTATTTAACAGTTCTAAAGCTCCCTCTAAAGATGGACCTGCATCTCTTAAAAACAACATGTCATCAGCATACAGGGCTACCCTGTCCTCCAGCCCCCCCACTCGAAGTCCCTGAATATTTGGTGTAGTCCTAAGAGCCTCTGCCACTGGCTCTATTGCTATTGACAATCTTCCTCCCAACTTAACTGCTGACATGGGTGTCCCATAAATTATTTGGATCCACTTGATAAATACTAACGGGAATCCCATCCTTCTGAGCATTTCCCACAGAAAAGGCCATTTGATTGTAACAAAGGCCTTCTCTATATCTAGAGAGACCACTGTGCTAGATCCCTCATGCATATGATGAGTAGGTATATTTGTATAAAGCCTACGTAGATTAATATCTGTTGTTCTCTGTGGCATGAATCCTGTCTGGTCTGAATCTATTATGTTTCTGAGCAGGGGTTGTACTCTTAGGCCCAGATTCACATAGATGGGCGCAAAATTGTGCGGGGGTAACGTATCTCATTTACGTTACGCCGCCGCAAGTTTTTCAGGCAAGTGCTTTATTCATAAAGTTGCGGCGGCGTAGCGTAAATCACCCGGTGGAATTCAAATTCGGCGGGTAGGGGGCGTGTATCATTTAAATGATGCGCGTCCCCGCGCCGAACGGACTGCGCATTCGCCGTCCGTTAAATCTCCCAGTGTGCATTGCTCTAAATGACGTCGCAAGGACGTCATTGGTTTCGACCTGAATGTAAATGATGTCCAGCCCCATTCACGGACGACTTACGCAAACGACGTAACTTTTTTAATTTGACGCGGGAACGACGGCCATACTTAACATTGGCTGCCCCTCATATAGCAACTTTACGCCGGGAAAAGCCAAACATAAACGTCGTAACTTTACTGCGGCGGCCACGCTTACGTTCGGGAATTCGCGTATCTAGCTAATTTGCATACTCGACGTGGAAATTGACGGAAGCGCCACCTAGCGGGCAAAAAAAATTGCAGTTAAGATTCGACGGCGTAAGAGACTAACGCCTGTCGGATCTAATGGATATCTATGCGTAACTGATTCTAATAATCAGTCGCATAGATACAACGGGCCAGATTAGGACTTGCGACGGCGTACATGGCGCTGCGCCATCGTAAGTCCTTTGAGAATCTGGGCCTTAATGTTAATATCTTTGTCAATATTTTCAAATCTATATTTAATAATGCTATTGGCCTATACGATGAGCATAACTTTGGGTCTTTTGTTTCCTTGTATATTAATGTTATATGTGCTTCTCTCCTTGATTCTGGAAGGGCCCCTTTCATTAACCCACTTGTAAATACTTCTGCCAATTTAGGGGCTTTTAATGATCCATATTTTTTAGAAAATTCGGCCGGAAATGTCATCCCAAAGCCCGACTTCAACCTGAGATCCAGCAGTATTTCCCTCAGACCAGAGCGGCTGCAAACCGGAATAGAGGGATTGAGTCACGTGGGGAGGTGATGTACGGAGATCCTAACGAGCGAGCAGTGAGAGACAGTATCACGGAAGCACGAGGAATGTCCTCCCCGGGAGCGGGTGGGGAGAGAGAGGGGGAGACGCTGACTGTCCAGAAAGAGCAGAAGCTGCCGAGCGCAGAGCTAAGAGAAGGGGGACAGGAGTCAGATATAGGAATGCTGAGAATGCTGCTTCAAACCCTTCCCACCCGTGCTGATATACAAGCATTACCCACACAGGCTGATATGGAGGCTTTAGTGACACGGATGGAGGAGTCGCACCGCACAGATCTGGAGACTGTACGGGAGGAAGTATAGCAACTGGCAGATAAGTTGATTCATGTTGAAGTATCTTGGGCAATGTTAGAGGAGCGTGTTAAAAGCCTAGAACGATCACAGAGGTCACAAATTTCTCAGCTCGATCTTATGCAGCTTAAAATTGAAGAAATTGAGGACCGCAGCAGACGTAAGAACTTGAGGTTCAGGGGGATACCTGAAGCAATTGAGAAAGAGGCAATATGCCACCAATTAGTCGACTCCCCCCTCCCCCAGCCTCTTGAATTTGAGAGGCTACATAGAGCCTTGGGTCCTCCATCAGTAAACCTGAATAGACCAAGAGACGTGATTTGCTGTTTTCATAATTTTACACATAAAGAGCTTATAAGCTGGAGGGCATGGGAAGCAGGAGAGATCATGTATGAAGGGTCCTGGATACAAATCCTGCCAAATCTTTCCCAGGCTACTCTACAGCGGAGAGCAATGTTGCGTCCGGTATTGGATAAGGTTAAGAAGGCAGGAGGGACTTATCGCTGGGGATATCCGATAGCGGTAATAATAAAGAAAAATACACAGACATTCTATTTACAACGTCCCCTAGAACTCCCTGAACTATTTAAATTTATGGTGATGGAGACAATGGAGGTGCCAAACTGGTTGCAGCACCTGCCAGGTTCAATAAGAAGAACAGTGAACCCCACAGGACTAAGGTGCCCAGTCTCCCCTAAGGATAGGGGGAGGGGGGCCCATTGGTGCCCCTTTGAGGAAGTAGATAGGGGACCGTGATATGAAGCAAGGGTAGAAAGGATGGACCCCCCCCCCTCCTTATATAAGTAGTCCCCCCTTTTTTTTTCCTCCTTATAGCAAGACTAATTCTCTGCCTCCCCATACACCCTAAAAGTTTCCCCTTACTTGCAATCTTCCTAGTAATGGATTAGGGTAAGCCTAAGGCATACTTCCCTCTTGGTAGCGTGGGTGCCCCGTCCCCCCAGGTTACTTTTTTTTCCTTTTCTCCCCCTTCCCCTCTCAGGGCCCCCCCATCTGACAAGAGCCCCTTGCAATGCACCCTTTTTTTTTTTGGAAATGGGTCACCCCCCCCTTTTTTTTTTACAAGATAAATTCCATCCTCCAGGGGGGACACACAGTAATGGACAACATTTTCACAATGGAATGCACATTTTATATGGATATAGTAATTGGGTGTATTTATCTATTTCTTGTTATGTATTTTTGCCTTTTTTTTTTTTTGGAGTGAGAAGGATATTATTAGGACAGAGGATAGCAGTGGCACGAAATAATCACTATAGCACTAAAGCATGAGGTTTTATTATTTATTTTATTTATAACCCACAATTTATTCTCACATTGTCAGGATATAACTTACCAAAGCCAAGATGCCAAGGGCGGCTCACCTTTGCGACCTGATGCGATCCGCCCTTTGGATTTTGGGACAGAGGTTAGGAGGCAACAGGAGGCACCGGGACCAGTGGCAGGAGGAGATCCAAGGTAAACCGGAAACTGGATCGCAGAAGCACACTGGAGACTGTAGCGGATGACACAGGAAACAGTCCAAAATAGCAGGTGCACACAGGGAACAAGACTGAAGGAAAAACCAGGAACAAGCCGGAGTCAGGGGCTGAAGCAAGCGGTGTATCCAAAAGTCCAAAGCCGAGGGTCAGGGATTACAGAGATCAGAGAGTCCAAGTTCAAGCCAGGGTCAAGATAAACAGAAGGCGATAATCCAGGAAACAGGCCAGGGGTCAGGTAACGCGATATCCAAAGAGTATTCAGCAGCAAGGTAATCCAAAAAGCTGTTTACGAACCAGCAATTTGCAAAGAGGAAGGGGCTGGCTTAAATAGGCCGCTCAGGCCACTGATTGGTCCAAAGTAGCACGAGTTCAGAACCAGGCTCCGACGGACAGCAAGAAGAGTAACACTGAGCAGTGGCTCAGAGGCAAAGACCTGGACCAGCAATGGGGAGGTCCTGGGTTCGATTCCACCCAGAGCCAACTGGGGAATGTGACCGTGAAAGGTTAGTGCCCTGACAGTGCCGCCCCCCTAGGGGCGGACTCCGGACGCCCAAACTGTCCATTAATTCTGGATGCTCCTGATGAAAGGCCCAGATCAAGCGGGGAGCGTGTAGATTCCTGGAAGGCTCCCAGGAATTATCCTCCGGAGGATATCCCTTCCAGTGGACCAAATACTGGAGCTGCCTCCCCCTCTTTCTGCAGCCCAAGATAGTTTCTACTTCGAATTCTTCTTGTCCTAGGATTTCAACTGGCGGAGGCGGTGGCTCCTCCCTTCCAGGATTTGGGTCTAGTGAAACTGGTTTAAGCAAAGGAGTATGAAAAACCGGATGAATCCTGTAAGATTTAGGTAGAGCTAACTCAAAAGCCGCGGCATTAATTTTTCGCTTGATCTTGAATGGACCAATATACTTGGGACCCAATTTACGTGAATGAATTGGTAATTTGATATTGACAGCTGATAGCCAGACTTCTTCTCCAAATTTAAAAGTCGGACATTCCCTTCTTCCCTTGTCAAAATTTTTTTTTACGTTTTCTTGGGCCTGCTGCATGCCTTCCTGAAGCTTTCGAAAATGTTGTTGAATAGAAATCAAATGTTCCTGAACTGCTGGTACTGATGATTCCGGGATGGAATCCGGAAGAAAAGATGGATGATAGCCGAAGTTGGCCCAGAATGGAGTTTGATTGGTAGAGGTATGTATTGAGTTATTATAGGCAAATTCTGCCGATG
This sequence comes from Rana temporaria, assembly GCF_905171775.1. NCBI lineage: Eukaryota > Metazoa > Chordata > Amphibia > Anura > Ranidae > Rana > Rana temporaria. The sequence goes on along the minus strand of NC_053496.1, from coordinate 157,427,561 downwards.
GTAATAAAGATACCCTGTTATTTTGAGATACCGAACAGAAACAGCAGAGATATTGCTCCAGGGTTTGGTTGGTCCTCTCTGTTTGACCGTTGGACTGCGGATGGTAAGCAGAGGATAAACACAATTTGATTTCCAATGATTTACAAAGCTCTTTCCAAAATTTTGAGGTAAATTGTACCCCTCTATCAGATACAATACTTTTGGGTACCCCATGCAATCTCACCACTTCCTTTAGAAAGATCTTAGCTGTATCTGCCGCGGAGGGTGTGCCGATCATGGGTAGAAAGTGCGCTAGCTTCGATAAGCGGTCAACAACAACTAGAATGGTGGTGAAACCCTCCGAAGGTGGTAGGTCTACAATAAAGTCCATAGAAATCCCTGACCAAGGACGTTCGGGAATGGGAAGAGGTTGTAATAAGCCCCAAGGCTTAGTGTTTGAACCTTTACAACGTTGGCAGCGAGAACAGGATGATACATATTTCTTAATATCTTGTCTTCATTTTGGCCACCAAAAAGAGCGACTAATTAACTCAAGTGTCTTCCGAATGCCAAAATGGCCTGCAAATTTATGGTCATGAAAAGTATTCAAAACTAATTGTCTGGTCTCTGCTGGTACAAAAATCTTACCCCTTGACCACAGTAAGTCATCCCGTTCTTCCAAGGAAAAGATGGCCGGATTAGGACATTGTTTTGAAGCAAGCTTGATGGAATTGAGCAAATCTGTTTGAGAGATCAAGAGAAAATTCTGAGGGGTTAATACAGTACTAGGTTCAATAGGCATAGAGTTATCTGTAAACATCCTGGACAGAGCGTCTGCTTTACCGTTCTTCGAACCAGGTCTGTAAGTTATATGAAAATTAAAACGTGTAAAGAAGAGGGCCCAAAGGGCCTGTCTAGGCCTGAGTCGCTTAGCAGATCGGAGATACTCCAAATTTTTATGGTCAGTAAAAATTAGAATGGGATGGAGTGCCCCTTCCAACAAATACCTCTACTCTTCTAATGCAAATTTAATGGCAAGGAGCTCTCGATCCCCCACATCATAGTTCCTCTCTGGAGGAGTCAATTTCCGAGATGCATATGCCACAGGATGGAGTAAGGCTTTAGGTCCTTGTCTTTGTGATAGAATAGCACCTGTGGCTGTTTCGGAGGCATCGACCTCCAGGGTGAAGGGTAAGGCCGGGTCTGGGTGTCGCAGAATAGGTGCGGAAGAAAAAACTGTCTTGTAAAGGCCTCTTGTGCTTTCTGTGACCAACGAAAAAGACACCCCTGATGGGTCAATTCAGTGATGGGAGCGACAATTGAAGAGAAACCAGGAATGAATATACGATAAAAATTGGCGAACCCAATGAATCGCTGGACACCCTTTTTATCAGTTGGAGGGGGCCAATCTTGGACTGCCTTTACTTTTTGTGGATCCATAGCTATTCCATTGGTTGAAATGATGAAACCGAGGAAGTGAACAGTGGTTTGTTCAAAAACACATTTTTCGGCCTTAAGATATAATTTATGTTCTCTGAGGACGGCTAAAACTTTTCTGACGTGGATTCGGTGTAACTCCAATGAACCTGAAAAAATGAGTATGTCGTCTAAATAAACAACCAAAAAATCATCCAGATATTGACGAAATATATCATTAACTAAATGCTGGAAGGTGGCAGGGGCGTTGCAGAGGCCAAAGGGCATCACTAAATACTCAAAATGACCAAATCTCGATCTGAAGGCCGTCTTCCACTCATCCCCCTTTCTAATTCGGATAAGATTATAGGCTCCCCGAAGGTCCAGTTTAGAAAAGACTCGGGCCGAGCGGAAACGTTGGAAAAGCTCTGGGATGAGGGGTAGTGGATATCTGTTTTTATAGTGATCTTGTTTAACTCTCTGTAATCGATGCAGGGTCGAAGTGAGCCATCCTTTTTCCCAACAAAGAAGATTCCGGTGCCAGCTGGAGAAGAAGATGGGCGAATACATTTTTTATCAAGATTTTCATCAATATATGTTTTTAGAGCTACTAGCTCGGTCTCCGACAAGGGGAAGATGCGACCAAAGGGAATTTTAGAACCAGGCAGAAGGTCAATAGGGCAGTCATATGGTCTGTGTGGGGGAAGGTGGTCGGCCTGTTGTTTGTCAAAAACGTCCTTGAAATCAAGATAAACTGAAGGAACGTGAAGCAGATCGTCTGGTGCAAAAGCAATGGTAGAACAGCTTTAACAGGATGAAGGCAGTGTTGATTGCAGTAGGAAGAAAAAACTTCACCTCTTTCTTACCCCAGTCAATACATGGCTGATGAACCTGCAACCACGGAAGTCCCAGAATGATGGGGAACATAGGTGATGGTATGAGGTCCAAACAGAGGAATTCTCGATGACTGGTGTCAGAAGAAGCAAGAATTGGAATAGTCTCTCTGGTGACTAAACCGGAACGTGGAAGTGAGCCGTGTATCTGTAAATGGGAGTCCTTGAGGCGATGTGGGACATGTAATTTCTGAGTAATAGCAGAGTCCAGGAAGCAGCTACATGCCCCAGAGTCAATTATGGCTGGGAGCCGGGTTACTCCTGTTGGTAGCTGTAATGACAGAAAAAGAATAACATGAGTCTGTGGCAGGTTAGAAATATGACAACTGAAGGTAGGCGGTAGGTTGGACTTACAAGGTCTCACTGGACAGGAGCGAAGAAAATGGCCCGATTCGCCACAGTACAGGCACAAATTAGATTGACGTCTTCGTTGTCTTTCTTCAGGGGTCAGAGGTGACCGAACTAGCCCGAGCTGCATGGGCTCAGGGTCAGGAAGAGAGGGTGCAGATGGAGCCGGAGGAGGTGCAGGGGCCACAGAGGATCTTGCAGGCGTCCAGTTGGAACGAGACGTTTGGAAACGCTCTGTCCGTCGTTCCCGCAAGCGCCTGTCCAGCTGCGTAGCGTATTGGATCAGGGCTTCCAAAGAAGTAGGAGGGTCAACTCGGGCCAACTCGTCCTTGAGGGACTCCGATAGACCTTGACGAAATTGGTATCTTAAAGCCACCTCGTTCCACCCTGTGTCTGCTGACCATTTACGAAATTCGGCGATATAATCTTCCACGGGTCTTCTTCCTTGGCTTAAGTTGTGGAGCGTGGCTTCTGCAGTAGATGAACGTAGTGGGTCATCATATAACTTAGACATCTGTTCAAAAAAAGAGTCCATAGTGTCCAGTAGGGTGCTTCTTTGCTCCATTAGGCTATGAGCCCATGATTGAGGTTCGTCAGCAAGAAGCGAAATCACAAATCCAACTTTAACATCTTCAGAGCAAAAAGTTCTGGGTTGAAGTGATAAATAGAGTAGACAGGCGTTTTTAAAAGCTCGGAATTTTTTGCGGTCGCCAGAAAAGCGCTCCGGTGTAGGAACTCGTTGTTCAGGATGATTCGCAGCCGCAATTGGTGCTGTAGACGACTGGGAGGTGGACGCTGCGGCTGAAGGAGAAGCCGAAGGTCCCGGTGTGACCAGTTATTTGAGACGGCCATCCAACTGCAGGTATCCTTCTTGCAACTTTTGAACAGCGTCCGTTAGTACAGAAACCTGTTGACACAAGGCTTCAAAGGGTGAGCGTGCCCTGTCGGCTTCGGACATCTTGGCTGGTTCGTAATGTCAGGATATAACTTACCGAAGCCAAGATGCCAAGGGCGGCTCACCTTTGCGACCTGATGCGATCCGCCCTCTGGATTTTGGGACAGAGGTTAGGAGGCAACAGGAGGCACCGGGACCAGTGGCAGGAGGAGATCCAAGGTAAACCGGAAACTGGATCGCAGAAGCACACTGGAGACTGTAGCGGATGACACAGGAAACAGTCCAAAATAGCAGGTGCACACAGGGAACAAGACTGAAGGAAAAACCAGGAACAAGCCGGAGTCAGGGGCTGAAGCAAGCGGTGTATCCAAAAGTCCAAAGTCGAGGGTCAGGGATTACAGAGATCAGAGAGTCCAAGTTCAAGCCGGGGTCAAGGTAAACAGAAGGCGATAATCCAGGAAACAGGCCAGGGGTCAGGTAACGAGATATCCAAAGAGTATTCAGCAGCAAGGTAATCCAAAAAGCTGTTTACGAACCAGCAATTTGCAAAGAGGAAGGGGCTGGCTTAAATAGGCCGCTCAGGCCACTGATTGGTCCAAAGTAGCACGAGTTCAGAACCAGGCTCCGACGGACAGCAAGAAGAATAACACTGAGCAGTGGCTCAGAGGCAAAGACATGGACCAGCAATGGAGAGGTCCTGGGTTCCATTCCACCCAGAGCCAACTGGGGAATGTGACTGTGAAAGGTTAGTGCCCTGACACACATTTAAGTAGCACATTTAAGATTTTTTTTTTTTGGAAGACTAAAGTAGTCTTTCGAATATATAAGGGCTAGAATACGGGGGGGACTGGGAGGGGGGATAGGAGGTGAGAGGAGATGGGGGTGGGGGACAGGGAGACACTGGAGGCAGATGGGGGGAGTGGGGAAGTGAGGGAGGGGAGGGGCTAATAAGGGGAATAGTGGTGTCCAGCTAAAGGTCTTCTAGAAATGAAGGTAAAGAGACCATTAGAAATAAACAGCTTAAAGGTGTGGCTTAAATACATAGAACTGCACAGAATAAGGAGGTAGAAGACCTGGATACGCAGAAAGAAGATATATAGGGGAAGGGGAGAGGAGAGGTGAGAGGATAATGAGATACAAATGTAATACTCTTGCTGGAGGGGGGGATGGGGGATATACGGGTGTAGGGGGAAGGGGAGGGGGAAGGGGAGGGGGGAGAGAAGAGAAGAGGGGAGATGGAAAGAGAAAGGAAAAGGGGGTAAAAAGGAGAAATGTACATTCACGTTTCTATATGTACATGTGTATTTCTGCTATCTTGGAGAAAATAAGCTAAAAAATTACTTGGAGAATAATGAGAACAGATGACAAATGGAAGGATAAGAAGGTCATGAAGTAGCAAATTTGTAAGGTAGAAGGTAGATGAAGGGAATGACTATAGGGAAATAAAAATAGTCGGAGGGAGGAGGGAGGTGAGCAGGCTGGGGCTTTTCATAGCCTAATTGGACCAGCCCCTAAAATAGGTTAGCGCCCTCCGGAACCATTGGGGAGGGGGTTAAAGGTGGGTGATTACGTAGAAGGGACAAAACACATTGAGTGGAGAGAATATGCTGCTCACCCCGGTATATGCAACAGAGAAAGTTTCCCCGAATGGGGTTTTTAGGCAGCTCAATTGGACGAATAAGATGCAATTTACGTGAAAAAGGTATTTATTCACATGTATCAAAAAGGGAATAATAAAAAGGATATGGGTTGCGGCAATACAAAAGACATAAAAAATGTATACAATATTATACAGTACACAACAAATCATTTATACAGCTGAATACAATCATTGCATGTATAAACAATGTCCTAATGCGTTTCGACCATAATGGTCTTCTTCAGAGGTTTAATTGGTTGTGACTGAAAGAGAATGTACAAAAGGTTACATGAGGTATTTCACATATTTTAGTCCAATCACCTACCCCACCCACAGCTCCATTTGTATAGAGACATCTTCCATTTGGAAGGAGGGGTGGGGGTGGAGGACAGAAAGCATGATACTGTATCAATGAGGCAAGAAAGATTAGCAATAATTGATCATTACCAGTAGTGAAGTAATTATATAGTCTCGATGAGGCTTTGCTGTCACAAAACAGGGGGGTCCAGCCGCTCTTCCACGGATCGCTCCAAATCTCAGGGCTCCCACATGAGCGTCCACGCTGTATTGTGTGGTCCCACGTGACACAACAGGGGGTCACCAAAAAGGGGGCGGAACCCAAACAGGGCGGGCCAGTTTGGGCGGAGAGAGAAACAACATGGGATGAAGGAAAGGCCTGTAATGGGATAATAAACATTAAGGGTTGAGGCAATGTATGTATGTGTGTACATACATAAAAAGTGCCTATAAATGTAATTGTTGGGGGTGCCGTATGGTGTCAGCCCTATGAGCAGTATTTTAAGAAGATTGATAATCAGGTATTTGGGTGAAAAAGACCCCCTAATGTAGCAAGGTATATGCGTCAGACGATCCAGAAGAGGGGAGGGGAAGGGAAGATTGGGTGATCAAATGAAAAAAAGAGGGGAGAAAAGAGAATGAAATGTTGGAAAAAGGGGTGGGGAACATGGGAAAGGGTAGGAGAGGAGTTGAGGTGAGGAAATTAAAAGAGGAAAAAACCAAAGGAGAAAATATGTGAGTACAAGGAAATGTGAGAATGGAAAAAGGGAATGGATGAAAAGAGTGAGGGAATGTGTGTTTGAAATGTGGGAATTGTGCAGAAAGTGAAGTGAAAATACTGATGAGGAAAGGAGGGGAGAACATGTGAAGAAAAAGAAGGAATTAATTAAATGTGAAGGGCTAAGAAAGGGAGAAAGACGCTTGATGGGGAAATAGGAGAGGTAACTGTGAAAAAGGGGGGAGAGGGGAGAGGAACGTGGGAAGAAAGAAAAAACAAAAATGGTATGTGATGCAGTAAGGAATGGTCAAAGCCAATAGAACAAGATTGAAGTGCAATGAAACAAGGGTGTGGAGTGAAAGCAGGTGAGGTGAAAAAAGGAACTGAAAAGATAAATAGGTTAGTGTGGAGGGATAGAGGACAGGGTGGTGCAAAGAGGGAAAGAAAAGGGAGGGGAAGGAAAAAAGAAATTAAAAGTGTGTTGAATTGCAAACAAAAAGTGACATAAGTGAGGAATAAAAAACATAGGAAGGGGAGGGGGGGGGGCAAAAAATAGTGTGGGAAGCGAGGGAAGGAACGTGACAAAAATGGGGGTGAGTGAGACCCTAATGAAAAGAATGAACGGCTGTTACCTTGATGGACAAAGATGGCAATAAATCTTTGAGTTAAAGGTATCCAATAGGGACCATGCTTCAATATGAAAAAAGCCGCTGGTGTTCAAGAGACATATCAGCGTTCTCCCCTCTGTAAAAATAGAGTGGGATGGGTTATATATGGTATTGCGAAGGGGGGGGAGAAAAATTAAACCCAAATAGAAAAGGTTAGGAGTGGTGAACCACAAACTTACCCTGTGTAGAGGGGAAGGAATTGATGCTGCTCCTGGAGGTCAGCAAAGTCCTCTGGGAGAGACAGGAAAGGGCTGAACAATTTATGGCACATCTAATTGGCCATTAAGAAGGAAACGCCCTCATTCCTAAGGGTCCATGCGGGATGTTTCCCCCAAAAAACCAAGGTGGGTGATTTCCCTTTGGGGTTTTAGAGGAGGGTGGGAGGGTAGGGGTAGGTGGGTTGAATACGCAGAGGATTGTGGGATAGGGTAGGGGATAGTACTTGGGTTTTTTTTCTCATAGAGATGGAGGGAATAAAAATAACTTCCTTGAACGCTAAGGGACTCAATGTTCCAGAAAAACGTAAAATGTTGTTGAATGACCTGCGGCGCTCAGGGACAGATATAGCCTACATACAGGAGACACACTTCAGGACAGGGGGACTCCCACTCCTACAGAATAGATTCTTTCCTTGTGTATACCACGCAGGAAATCAGGAAGCAAAATCTAAGGGAGTATCAATACTGATTTCCAATAGAATTCCCTGGTCATTAGAGAATAGATACCTAGATCCAAAAGGTAGATATCTTTTTCTTAAAGGGAGTATTGGAGGAATTAAAGTGACTCTGGCCACGGTGTATGTACCAAATGTACACCAAGATGTATTTATGAGGAAAGTTCTCACGGAGTTGTTGGAATTTTCAGAAGGTAAATTAATTCTTGGGGGAGATTTTAATATCTCCCTAGACCCGAGAATAGACACCTCTATGGGAACTTCGTCAACCTCAGAGGGGGTCAGAAGGGGAGTACTGTGGAAATTATACGAAGTTCAGCTAGTGGATGCATGGAGGACGTTGCATGGAGAAGAGAGGGATTATACCTTCTTCTCCAACCCACACCAAGTGTATTCCCGCATAGACCTGTTTCTGATCCCCCATTATTTAATCTCCTCTGTGATGGAAGTGTCTATTGGTAGTATAACGTGGTCAGATCACGCCCTGGTCAGCCTGCGCCTCTCACTGTCGCGGTTCTCGCCCAGGAGAGAAGGTGGCGTCTAAATGAAAGTTTGTTACAGAATCCCGAAGTCAGGGAAGATGTGGCTCAAGAGATCATAGACTACTTCCAAACGAACGACACACCTGGGAGCGACCCGGGAATGGTGTGGGAGGCGCACAAGACTGTGATCAGGGGGGCCCTGATTAAGCATGGATCTATTTTGAAAAAGAGACGAGAACAACAGGTTAAAAAATTACTAGAGGAAATTCAGGTACTGGAACTCCAACATAAAACGACACAAGATTCCCATATAGGAAGAGAGTTAGGTCAGCTGGGAAGGCAGATTACAGAAATTCTACAATACAAGGCCAAAGCAACAATACAACGGGGAAGGAAAATAAACTATGAACTTGTAGACAAATGCAGTAAATTGCTGGCCGGGAAATTGAAAGAAAAAAATCTTTCAACGTACATCCCGCAAATTAAGGGGAAGGAGGGACAACTAAAGCGAAAGCCAAAGGATATAGCGGAGGAATTTGGTAGATACTATTCTATTTTGTATAATCTGGTACAAACACCGGTTGCCCCGTTGAAAATGGAGGAATATCTCTCTTCAGTAGACTTATCGAGGCTCTCATCACCTGCCCGAGTTAGTCTAGAAACCCCCATCTCGACAGAGGAATTAAATGCAACATTAAAAACCGTGAAGGCCGGGAAAGCCTAAGTTTTTGGCAGGCGCTACAAGTAAATCACTTCCTGAGATCTCTGGGACAGCCATCTAATTTTCGGCGACAGTTAACAAAATTTGAGGCCTACTGCGATGATGAGGAACCAATATTACGAGTGGTTTCTAAGATGTATAGATTGCTGAATTCCCCTCAGGGGGATTTTGTGATGCCGGGAATTAGTAAGTTGGAGAGAGACCTGGGGAGGAATTTTTCGCCAACCCAGCGTAAACATATCATCCACTTGGCATTGAATTCCTCAGTATGTACGCGAACACAGGAATCCAACTACAAACTTCTAACCCAATGGTACTACACACCAGTAAAATTGCATACATTTTCTACAGAAAATTCAGAGTGCTGTTGGAGATGTGGACTGGAGCAAGGAACCCTGCTGCATATATTCTGGTCCTGCATGTGCAAAAGAAAGACAATACTGGCTTGAAGTCCAGAGAATCTCCCAAAAGTTCCTTATACCAGATGATCCGGCTTTTTTCTTGCTATATAGCTCACAGATCCCGGTGCGGACGTATAAGAAATCGGTGCTATGTCACTTGATAAATGCTGCTAAAAGTGGAATAACCTTACAGTGGAGAGACACTAGAACACCCTCCATTACGAGATGGCTTAATAGAGTTCGAGAGATAGGAGCTATAGAAGATCTCCTTTTTATTTTTCTTCGGGAAGGGGAGGGGAGGGAGAGGTAGGGTATATAAGGACAAGGGAACAGAGAGGTTTTAGGTGCATGAGAACAATACATTTAATTTAGAGATTTGGATAAGAAGGTTTAAGATGTTTTGTTCACTAGTATAATACCATGGGAAAGGAGAGATATGGACATGTCTTTCTTGGTTGCTTTTTGTTTTTCTCTGTCTAGAGTGACAATATGTATATGACTATGTACTTCTTTCTTTTGTTATGATAATTCATCTTTGTGGCCTTGGATACAAAAATAAAAATAAATGATATGAAAAAAAAAAAAAAAGGAGAAGGTGACCCCATACAGATAATTTGCACATAGAATCAATCCATATGAGTCCATATACTTCTCCCATGCAGCCACTTCTCTAACCATGATCCATAATCCATAATACTCAATATTTTCTCCTAATCCAGGAGAGGAAAAAAAAAACCCCAACCATATAATCTTCCCCTTCCTTTCCCTTTTAAACATTCAATATTATCTTCTCAACAAAAAAAAAATGTATGCGTTCATTCTATCTTATTATAGTATTTTGTGATTCCTTGTGTTGTTTATAATCTCCCCAATTCAAGCAGAGAAAAAAAAAGAAGAAAAAAAAACATTTCCTGACAGACTCCATGGCAGTCTACGTGTGGGTTAACCCCGCCTCCTCTCCAATGCTATACTACCCCATACCCATAAAAGTCAGCTCACCTCTCAGTACTGTGTTCCTTTTTTGTCCTCCTCCATGGACCTACACCACGATTGTTCCTGATTGGCGTCCGGTCAGAATATCTTCGGAATTTGGCATACCATTCATGCGGTGCAGCTTAGGGCCCAGCTACGAACGGGCGAATAGCTTTTTATGGCACTAGAGTCCCCAGTGATGGAGGGAAGGTTGCCTTGGTATGCCTGAAGACGGACGCACCAATGGCTGGCAAGGTCTGCAAATTTCCTATTTCTCATGGCAGTCGCATCTGTGTTACATGTTTGTCTGTTGTTCTTCCTACACTCCCTGGTACCCCCCCCCCCGGTGCTCTCCGGTACTTCCCGGAGCTTTTCTGGTCCCTCTGTCCCCCTTCACAGCGTTTGGAATGCTTCTGCGTTCCAGGCTGCCGCGGTACTTCCGGGTTGCGGCTGCCGCTGTCATATTGCGCATGCTTGGTGCCTCCATGAGAACGAGGCTTGGCTCGCGCGCGTGTGCAGGATGATGGAGTGACTGGTGGCTGCGCAGGCGCCCTTTGGCTCTCCCCCATGGCGCAGGCAAGCGGTGACGTCATCCAGGCGGGGAGTTTGAAGGGCTGCAGTCTCCTGTCAGGATGGGAATCCTACAGACAGTGAGCAGCGGCCTCCTCCCAGCCTGGGCTGCAGCAGTGTGGCTGTGTTCTTTTTCCCCCTATGGGAAAAGTAAATGTAAAAAATAAATAAATAAATAAAAATATGTAAATAAATTAAATAAATAAATAAAAACATATTATATAAAATAGAAATAATTATATATTTTCATTTTTGATAAAAAAATAAACATTTTTGGAAGGGGAGAGAAATGTGTACATGTGTGTATTTGCATTTAATCTTTTAAATGGCTCTCCTTATACACATATCATTCAGGTATCAGCTGCAGACCGTCCCTACTTATGCTGACGTTCTGTCCAGAGGATTTTGGACAGGTCACTGCTGTTTGGCAGCCAACCCTCACGCACCAAGCACATGCAGGCGAGAGGAGGGGGCCGAGGTTGCTATCTCAAGGGTTATGAGATTGCGTTTGGGGTCACCCCCCCATTCCTTTCTTTTTCAGCCCTTCCAGAAGGGACCCGCAGGTCATGGTCCGGCGATGAGAGACCTTGCCAGGCCACAACTCTTCCATGTATTGTCCAGATCTACACAAGAATTTCCATCTGGGCATCAGAGGAGAGGTTCCCCATTCCTCCTCCAACTAAGAGGAGAGGTTCCCATTCCTCCTCCAACTAAGAGGAGAGGTTTCCATTCCTCCTCCAACTGAGAGGAGATGTTTCATTCCTCCTCCAACTTAGAGGAGATGTTTCATTCCTCCTCCAACTTAAAGGAGATGTTTCATTCCTCCTCCAACTTAGAGGAGATGTTTCATTCCTCCTCCCACTAGAGGAGATGTTTCATTCCTCCTCCATCCATGGGGAGATGTTTTTATTCCTCCTCCAGTCACCGCACTCACCGCCATGTCAGCCGCTCTGATCGCAGAGCCTGCTGGGGATGTGAGACGCAAGTCTCGGAGGGCAAGTCTTTATGTGACCGATGTTATGCTGGGCGGTTGAGGAATTAAAGAGACGGGAAGTAAATACAGAGTCTCTTGTGAAACGTGTGATGCATCCCACACACACAGAGCCAGTCCACCATTCTTCCTAGCTTTTGGCTGAGGTGGCCCAAGGAAATTCAGGCCCTTCCCAGCCCTTTGCTGCTTCCCTGGATTCTTTGGACAGCGAGTTGGAAGGTAAAGAATGTGTCAGAGGCTTTGACACCTCTCTGATTCCTCCACTACTCAAAACGGTTAAGGGAGCCCCTTAATTGTGTAGATCCTTCCACCCCCTTGCTAAGCAAGAAAGTTCGTTAAGCACCCGGGGAAAGAACGTTCTCTCCTTTCCCTCCTTATGGAATCAAAGGATATCATTGTTGTGGAGTGTGGAGCAAGGTGGACAAGAATTCTTCTATGTCAAGCACATTGATACGTCTGGCTAAACAGATTTCTCTTCCTTGGAAGATGCTGTGGCCTTCAGGATGGGCTTGAGAGAAGAATGGATCAAGACCCCGAGAAAGTCTATGGGCTTGCTGTTACGACTGTTAACCTGCTCTGGCTCTAGCAATTATGGCTTTGGAAGCCAAGACAGAGAACATAGTCTCCGTACTCAAGGGTGTTCCGGAAGATTTGGCCAGAAGTTCAGCAGTTAAGGAGCTGAAGCTGGCGGCAGTCTTCTGGGGGAAGCTTCTATCGATCTGTTCCTCCTGTTGGCTCGGACTAAGTGGTCTTGTTCACGGCTAAGAGGGCCTTAGAGTTGCGCCTTCCCCAGGACGGGCATCTGTTCGGTCAGAAGAGTCTCCAGTGCAGACAGTGCTGAACGATTGGGAGAAACTCGCTCTTAAAGGCCTGGCCAGGCTTTCAGTATGAGTTGGAGCAGAAGGCAAGAATTATGAGGATGCTTAGACGGTTTTATCGGGCCACACACGGTCCTTCACTGATACTCCTCCCCCAGAATTATTACCACTCCGCTACCTTGGTCGGAAGAGCAGGAGCAGGCGTCACTATCTTATGGGATTCGCTAAAGCCTCAGGGGCTGCAGTTCACGCCTTGGGGGACGGGAAATTCCAGGGGGTATACTCCCCTTTCTTCTTAGCACAGAAGACAACGGTTTACGGCAACCATTGATGGGTATGTTTTACCTAAACAAGGCATAGGAAAGTTTCAAATGGGTCTCCGTCAATCATCTGTACAGCCAAGCGATCATCTGTAATCTCAATCGGCTTAAAAAGATGCTTACCTCCATATTCCGGTGGGGAAGAAGTTTCCATTTACCTCCAGTTCCAGGTTGGACAAGAACATTTACAGTTCATCTACCCAGGGGCGTACCTAGAACATTTGGCACCCGGGGCGGATCCACAAACCCCCCCCCCCCACGGTAAAATGTAAAAACACCCCACTGTGCCCCCTGCATCCTTCAATATCTCTTTGTCACTACTGTGTACCCCCTCTCCACAACTGCATCACGGGACCCCTTTACATTTCACAGAACTCTGGACCCCTTTACATTACACTGCACTTCTGGACCCCTTTACATTACACAGCACCCTGCATCTCTGGACCCCTTACATTACACAGCACCTTGCACCTCTGGATCCCTTTAGATTACACAGCACCCTGCATCTCTGGACCCCTTACATTACACAGCACCCTACACCTCTGGACCCCTTTACATTACACTGCACTTCTGGACCCCTTTACATTACACAGCACCCTGCATCTCTGGACCCCTTTAAAATAGACAGCACCCTGCATCTCTGGACCCCTTACATTACACAGCACCTTGCACCTCTGGATCCCTTTAGATTACACAGCACCCTGCATCTCTGGACCCCTTACATTACACAGCACCCTACACCTCTGGACCCCTTTACATTACACTGCACTTCTGGACCCCTTTACATTACACAGCACCCTGCATCTCTGGACCCCTTTAAAATAGACAGCACCCTGCATCTCTGGACATCTTTACAATACACAGCACCCTGCACCTCTGTACCCCTTTATATTACACAGCACCCTGCATCTCTGGACCCCTTTACATTACACAGCACCCTGCATCTCTGGGCCCCTTTAAATTACACAGAACCCTGCATCTCTGGACCCCTTTACATTACACACCACCCTGCACCTCTGGATCCCTTTACATTACACAGCACCCTGCATCTCTGGACCCCTTTACATTACACAGCACCTCTGGACCCCTTTACAGTACACAGCACCCTGCACCACTGGTCCCCTTTACATTACACAGCACCCTGCACCTCTGGACCCCTTTACATTACACAGCATCCTGCACCTCTGGACCCCTTACATTACACAGCACCCTGCATCTCTGGACCCCTTACATTACACAGCACCCTGCATCTCTGGACCCCTTTACATTACACAGCACCATGCACCTCTGGACCCCTTTACATTACACAGCACCCTGCACCTCTGGACCCCTTTATATCACACAGCATCCTGCACCTCTGGACCCCTTACATTACACAGCACCCTGCATCTCTGGACCCCTTACATTACACAGCACCCTGCACCTCTGGACCCCTTACATTACACAGCACCCTGCACCTCTGGCCCCTTTACATTACACAGCACCCTGCATCACTGGACCCCTTTACATTAGACTGCACCTCTGGACAGTGCAGACCCCTCCCTACAATACAGACCCCCCTACAGAACCCCCTTACAGAACCCCTATACAGATACCACCCCCTACAATACAGAACACCCCCCCCACAATACAGAACCCCCTCAGAATACAGAACCCCTCTCATATACAGAAACCACCCCCTACAATACAGAACACCCCCCCACAATACAGAACCCTCCCAGAATACAGAATCCCCCCTCATATACAGAACCACCCCCTACAATACAGAACACCCCCCCCAGAATACAGAACCCCCCTATACAGATACCACCCCCCTACAATACAGAACACACCCCCCACAATACAGAACCCCCCAGAACACAGAACCCCCCTATACAGATACCACCCCCCTACAATACAGAACTCCCCCCCCCCACAATACAGAACCCCTCAGAATACAGAATCCCCCCCTATACAGATACCACCCCCTACAATACAGAACACTCCCCACAATACAGAACCCCCCAGAATACAAAACCCCCCCTCATATACAGATACCACCCCCTACAATACAGAACATCCCCCCCCACAATACAGAACCCCCCCAGAATACAGAACCCCCCTCATATACAGAACACCCCCCCTCATATACAGAACACCCCCCTTACAATAGTGCACACACCCCCCTTGCCTTCAGACCCATGATGCCGTCAGACAGATGATCATCAGCGCGCCGCGTGTTACACTACACACACAGGCAGCACAGCACAGGGGGAGGCGGCTGCAGCTTCACGCTCCTAGGCTGTGTGACTATCAGTGTCAGACAGTCACAGCCGTATCTATCAGAGCCGCGAGTGCTGTGCTGCCACAGAGAAGGGGATAATTTCGGTCCCGGGTATGGGTACGGGCGGCTTGCACGAGTCACACCCCCCCCCCTGAAAAGCCACGCTTCAGCTGTGTCTTACCTAGACTGCCGCTAGCGCTGCCTCCCTGTTACCGCGCTATCATCATGCCACACGCTACAGTCCTCTTCATTCGCAGAGGGGGGGGCGTCGGCCTGACACCCCTCCAGGCCCAGCTTATTACGGTGGTACCATCTCTCTCCCAGTGGGGAAGATCCCGGTTATCCAGAAAATAATTTTGTGGCTCGATGGTCTCTGTGGCTCCTATGTTCAAATGGTCTTGGCAGAGGTTACGCCTTTTTCCAGTCAGGTTTTCTGCAGCAATGGAAACCAAGTGGCATCAGTCGACCCATTCACATAGCGTTGATGTTGAGGCAGCCTCTTCTGGTAGATTCGTCACAAAACCTGCTCAATAGGAATGAGCCGAACATACCCGGGTTCGGTTCGCACCAGAACGTTCGAACAGACCGCGGGTTCGCGCGAACATCTAGAACCCCATTGAAGTCTATGGGACTCGAACGTTCGAATTCAAAAACGCTCATTTTAAAGACCAATATTCAATTTAATGTTGGAAAACGTCTTTCAGAACCCGGGTCTAGCAGCAGGGAACATGTATCAATGTAAAAAATGTTTTTAAAAACGGACGTTTTTCCGGAGCAGCGATTTTAATGATGCTCAAAGTGAAAAAAAAAAATGAAAAATTCCTTCAAATATCACACCTGCTGTGTGTCTATAGTAGTGGCACGTGTTTAGAAATGTCCCTGCACAACATGAAATTATTATAAGAACAAAGTAATTTAATACTGCTTGCGCACGTGCTGTGTGGCAACAATATCTCGATTATTTTAGGGGTGGTGGGGGGGCCATTATTTTTTTGTGATAACAAAATTGTAGAAAAAAGAGCACCCCTCAAACACATTGTAATTGGAACGCAACAAGGAGCCACATGCAAAGTATTGCATCAAAAATTGTTATTAGACGCCCCTGTTACACAGGGGCACAAAAATGTGTCCGTAGGCACAACACAACACTGCAACCCCTCCGAATATCTGTAATTGGAGCGCAACAAGGAGCCACGTGCAAATTATTGCATCAAAAATTGTTATCAGGCGCCCCTGTTACACAGGGGCACAAAAATGTGTCCGTAGGCACAACACAACACTGCAACCCCTCCGAATATCTGTAATTGGAGCGCAACAAGGAGCCACGTGCAAAGTATTGCATCAAAAATTGTTATTAGACACCCTGTTACACATGGGCACAAAAATGTGTCCGTAGGCACAACACAACACTGCAACCCCTCCCAATATCTGTAATTGGAGCGCAACAAGGAGCCACGTGCAAAGTATTGCATACATTTTTTTTATCAGACGCCCCTGTTACACAGGGGCAGAAAAATTAGGCCTTAGGCACAACACAACACTGCAACCCCTCCCAATATCTTTAATTGGAGCGCAACAAGGAGCCACGTGCAAAGTATTGCATCAAAAATTGTTATTAGACGCCCCTGTTACACAGGGGCACACAAATTTGTCTGTAGGCACAACACAACACTGCAACCCCTCCCAATATCTGTAATTGGAGCGCAACAAGGAGCCACGTGCAAATTATTGCATCAAAAATTTTTATCAGGCGCCCCTGTTACACAGGGGCAGACAAATTAGGCCTTAGGCACAACACAATACTGCAACCCCTCCCAATATCTTTAATTGGAGTGCAGCAAGGAGCCACGTGCAAAGTATTGCATCAAAATTTTTTATTAGGCGCCCCTGTTAGGGGGCAGAAAAAATAGGCCTTATGCACTGGTGGCGGAGCACAGAAAAACAAAATTTCTTACTAGCTATCAGCAAGAAAAGTGAGGAGGAGAAGGATATTCCATCAGCAGCATAACAGGACAGTCACTCAGCATCAGCAGTCTCAAAGGGATCTGACTTTTTAACAAAAAATTCTTATTCAGTAACATCAGCATCAGGTGCTTGGTATGAAGGTCAGTCGATCAACAGAGTCGGTGGAGAGGCGCACCCTGTGATCGGTCACAAAGCCTCCAGCAGCACTGAATGTGCGTTCTGAAAGAACACTGAATGCAGGGCAAGCCAGTAGCTCAATTGCATACTGTGCAAGCTCTGGCCAGTGATCCATCCTCAAGACCCAGTAAGCCAGAGGATTTTCCGTGGGGAAGGTGTCCAAGTCGGATCTTGCCGCTAGGTATTCCTGGACCATGTAAACCAGACGCTGGCGATGGTTGCTGGAACCGGTCAGACCTTGGGGCTGCGGACTAAAAAATTGTCTGAACGCATCGGTCAGACGGCCACCTTCTCCAACGCTCCTTCTCTGACTCACCGAAGCCTCAGCAAGACGTTGTCCAGGGCCAGGTTTTGGTAATCCCCCCGGTTCTGGGAACGCATTGCACAGACCCTTCTGCAAGGCCTCCCGCAGTAGTTTCATCTTCTGCTCCCTCTGCGATGGCAACATAAGGTCCGCTACCTTGCTCTTGTAACGTGGATCAAGGAGAGTTGCCAGCCAGTAATGATCCCTCTCCTTGATAGCACGTACACGACGATCCTTACGCAGGCTTTGCAGGATCAGGGAGGCCATGCAGCGTAGGTTTGCAGAGGCATTCGGGGCAGAGTCCTCTGGGTCACTGAGGACGTCAGGATCCGCAGCCACCTCATCCCAGCCACGTAAAAGTCCACGTGTTCCTTGGGACTGTAAATGATCCCTTCCATCTCCATGCTGCTGATACAATCATCCTCCTCCTCCTCCTCTTCCTCCTCCTCTTCCTGTGTTCTAGGTGGGCAAGCAGGAACAGTGTCTCCTCCCTCTGTTCTGCCTCAAGGGCCCTGTCCATTATTCCACGTAGGGTGTGCTTCAACATGTGAATAAGCGGGACAGTCTCACTGATGCATGCACTGTCACTGCTCACCATCCTCGTGGCCTCCTCAAATGGTGACAGGACAGTGCATGCATCCCTGATCAAGGCCCACTGGCGTGGTGAAAAAAACCCAAGCTCCTCTGAGCCAGTTCTGCTGCCATATTGGCACAGGTACTCATTGATGGCCCTCTGCTGCGTGTGCAGCCGCTGCAGCATGGCCAACGTAGAGTTCCATCTGGTGGGCATGTCACAGATTTTTTTTTTTTTTTTAATTGTTTTATTTATAACAGGGATGGGGCCCAATGGGCCAATACAGTACAAAAGATACATGTAGTAATACAACAATCCATATACGGAACACAGGAAACAAAAGATACACCGAAGAGGACGACATGTCCAGCAACAGGATACATTGTGACATGCTGCTTCTATTTCTCCTGACTATGGAGTGTCGTATTTGTCCCAAACAGTAGTCTAAACATTATCCCTGTATGGGGCGTATGACGCCATCAGGAGATATCCTCCTTCCTAATGGGGCAAGTACATGTAATTGTGTCCAGTAGAATATCGGGTCCTTAGGCCCAGATCCTTTATTTTCTTTTTTCTAAAGTTCAAGAGTGGAGTAGAGGGAAGAGAAGAAGAGAGAGAAGTAGATAGTGATGTTGGTCAAAGTTAAGGAAGGTGGGCGAGTAAGATATAAAGAGAGAGGGAAATTGGGGGGGGTGGAGAAAGAGAGAGGGGGAAGCGGGGGGGGGGGGGGGGGGAAAGGGGGAGGGGGGGGGGGGGGGAAAGGGGGGGGAAAAGAAAAGACAATACGAAGAGGGGGGGTTTCTGGTCCCTCCCCTGAAAGGCTGTCAGAGGGAGGGGGGAGCCTCCATCCGGAGGTCAAGGCCTACCAAAGTACTGGTATCAGGGTGTGAGAGAGAAAACCAGGGTGGAAGAGGTCCGCTTATGCGGTAGCAGCTGGGTCTCGCAGCGCTTGGCCTTCTGCTGAGTATATGAAGATGTTCCATAACTGCCAGGTGTTCTTAAATGTTTCCTGCCTATTTTGTGACGTGAGAATAAGATCCTCCATATGTTTTATTTCCTCCACCTTCTCAATCCACATGGGCACTGATGGTGGACAGGTGGCTTTCCAGAGAAGTGGTATGCAGGCCTTGGCTGCGTCTAGAAGGTGTCTTACCACTGACTTTTTGTATACTTTCTCTGGGATGGTAGAAGCATGTAGGACAAAGAATGCTAGTTTGTCTGGGACGGTGCGCTCTGTGAATTTTTGGACCACTTCTCGCACTACCCGCCAGAAGTGTGTCAAGCTGGGGCAGGACCAGAAGATATGTACTAACGTGCCTCTGTCCGCCCGGCAACGCCAGCAAATGTCCGACGTCGCCGGGAAGAACCTGTGGAGCAATGCAGGGGTCCTGTACCACCTCGACAAGAGCTTGTAATTTGTCTCCTGTATTTTAGCGCAAATGGAGGACTTATGCGTGAATCTCAGGATTCGCTGTCTTCTAGGCTCATTGAAGTGACAGTTTAGGTCAATTTCCCATTGAATGAGCCCTGGGGGTTGGAAGTCCACCTGTGGTGAGTTTAGAAGGCTGTAGGTCAGGGAGAGTGTATGCGCTATGGCAGGGCTCAAAATTTCAAGTCCTGAGCTACTAGCCAGGCCTCATGAGTTACTCGCCAGCAGTTGCCCCACCTAATTCATACACTGCGCTGCGCCTAATTGCACCCGTAAACACACCCTCGTAGATTATCTCATGGAATGACACTGTTAAATGTTTTATGCAGAATCAAGTTACAAAATTAAATATTACCAACAACAACTTTAAGAAAATGGGACAGGGCACTGGGGGCAGACCAGAGGGACAGGGCACTGGGGGCAGACCAGAGGGACAGGGCACTGGGGTCAGACCAGAGGGACAGGGCACTAGAACTGGGTCTCTTCCCCATTCTCTTGCTGTCTCCTCTGCAACTCCCATCCATCCTCTCTCTCTCTCTCCCATTCATCTCATCATCAGGAGCCTGTGTGTGCGGCTCCACGCTTTTATTCAGGCTGGCAGTGAGGAGAGGAGGTGCAGCACAGCGGGAGGGAGTACAATCCAGCGCTGAGATCCACACAACTGCACAGCCATTGACACCATAGCACAGCGCACACTGACAGCGCACAGCACACATTGAGACCAGTCTGTTCACAGTGCTCAGGCTAAACTGCTGGACACTTACATAGAGCACAAGGAGAAGAAAACTGTACAAACTGGAAGGCTGTCGCTGTCATGTCAGGGCAACTTTCAGTGAGTGCTGCACTGGAGTGGTAATTTTCGCAATCCTCCACCTCACTCATTACTTTCTGCTCTCCAGCTACATTGGTCGGGGGAGGGGGGCAGGCTCAGAGAGGTCACACTGTAAGGTCCCATGGCTTAATGAGAATTGTAAGGAGAGCACCTGTGTACTGCTCTGCCTGTGCGTGGCTCACCAGACTACTTTTCCCGAGCATGCACCTTTCCTCTTCGGCCGCCAATCTCATCGGGACTCTAAGTGTAGGCACAGATTGGAGGGAGATTGGTCATGTAGCCCTGTCATCACTCGCCCCCAGCTTAAATCCACTCGCCAAATGCTAGTAGGCGAGTGGAAATTTTGAGGGCTGCGCTATGGAGCCCAAGGCGACACAGAGTTCCTCCAACGGTGTAAGAGGCTGGTCAGCGGCAGCCGGGGGTCCCAAGGAGCTCAGAAAATGAGCCAATTGGTGAAACCTTAAGAAGTCCAGGTGAAAAGGGCCTTGGGGGTGGAGAGGTCAGCAACACCAAGCCAGTGGCCGTCAGCACTGAAGTGGGATGCCTGATGAAATCCCGTCTCCCTCAGTTTCTGGAATACCACGTCCTGTATCCCCGGCGAAAACCCAGGGTTTCCCAATATTGGGCGCAAAGGTGAATTAGGTGAGGATACTGATGGTAGTGAGAGCAGCTTCGCGCAGACTCGCGTCGTGTTGCCGATCAGTGGGTGGCACTTGGTCTCCGCCGGTAGAGTCGCGTCGCACCGGGGGGCTCTGTCGAGAGGTATTGTGCACTGGCTCTGTTCCAATTGTGTCCAGAGTTTGGTTTCTAGGTGGCGGCACCAGTCTATCAACCGACCCAGGTGTACCGCCTGGTGATAGGTCCGGATGTTTGGCACAGCCAGACCCCCATGACATTTCGGCAGGGCCAGGAGCTTATAAGAGAGTCGTGGTCTCTTCTTGGCCCAGATGAATTCCGTAAATGTGGCTTGCACCTGTTTAAAGAAGGGTACAGGAATATGGATAGGAAGTGCTTGCAGAAGATAAAGGAATTTCGGGAGGATCGTCATTTTCAGAATGTTACAACGGCCTATCCATGAGTGAAGACCCGTGTGCCACTGATTCAGTAGTGCCCGAACCGACCGCAACAGGGGGGGGAAGTTCAGTTCAAATAGTTTGGAAAATGTATGAGGGATGTGCGTGCCCAGGTATTTTAAGGCGGTCATCGTCCATTTCAATTTGAAGCGGGATTGTAAGTGCGTGAGGTGTGATGGCGGTATCCCCACTCCCATCGCTTCCGATTTGGTATAATTAATTTTTAGGTTGGAGAGGGCTCCATACAATTCAAATTCCCGTAGCAGGTGTAATGCCGCGTACACACCATCACTTTATGTGATGAAAAAAAATGACGTTTTTAAAAACGTCACTTTAATTGACTGTGTGTGGGGGAAAACGTTGTTTTATGTCTTGTAAAAAACGACCAAAAAAAATTGAAGCGTGCTTCAATTTTATGTGTCGTTTTTCAAAAGTGCACTTTTTACTTCACAGAAATTGACCGTGTGTAGCAAAAAACGTCGTTTTCTAAGACGTTTTTTCATCCACGCATGCCCAGAAGCTACTTATGAAGCAAGCTTCAATGGTAAAACGTGGTGGAACGTAACCTAATTTTGCAAGATCATTGTGAGAAAACGATGGTGTGTAGGCAACTTCGTCTTTGAAAATTGAAGTTTCAAAAACGTAATTTTTTACTTCACAGAAAGTGTCGTTTTTTTTCATCACATAAAGTGATGGTGTGTACGCGGCATGAGAGCGAGACGGATGGCGAAGTTAGTGTGAACATGAGATCGTCGGCGTAGGCCGACACCTTATGTTGTGTTTGGTTGATCTTTACTCCTGAAATGCTAGAGTTTAATCTTACGTGACATAGGAATGGCTCCAACGAGAGGGCAAACAACAGGGGAGATAGCGGGCATCCCTGCCTCGTCCCGTTAGTAATCGGGAAGGAGTCGGAGAGTACTCCGTTAGCTCTGACTCTGGCCGACGGCGTAGCGTATGCGGCAGAGATTCAGCCCAACATATGTTGACCTAGGCCTATATGGCGTAGCGTGGCCAACATGAAGGCCCAGTTAACCCGATCAAACGCTTTTTCAGCGTCCGTGCCTATAAAGACACTCGGCGTCTTAGTGCGGGTGGCCGAGTAGAGTAAGTTTAGGACTTTGATGGTGTTGTCCCTTGCCTCTCTCGTTGGGACAAAGCCAACCTGATCTAAATGTATTAAGTGGGGTAGGTGGGACTGTAGTCTAGTGGCTAAAATTTTTGTGAATAATTTCAGGTCCGTATTAAGAAGGGATATGGGTCGATAGCTCCCGCAATTCGTCGGGTTTCTACCCTCCTTAGGGATGACAGCGATCTGCGCCTGTAACGTGGTTGTATGTAATGTATCCCCCTTGGTAAGGCCGTTAAGCAGGTTGACTAGGTGGATCCCCAGGGATGGTAGCAACATCTTGTAGTACTGGAGGGGAAGGCCATCTGGTCCAGGGGCCCTCCCCAGTTTGGAACACCCCAGCGCCTGTTGGAGTTCAGGCAGCGTGATCGGGTCTTCTAGCAGGTTGCGTGTCTCAGCAGGTAAAGTGGGCATGTATGAGGTAGTTATGTAGTCTGTCATCTGATCCGGTGTTGGTGGAGTCGTGTGTAAATTATAAAGGGTCTCGTAGTAAGACTTAAATGCCTGTGATATTTGTTCAGGCATGGTCATCTTTTGGCCCGTCGAGGTGTGCACATGTGGTATATAAGACGCCATCTTCTGGGAGCGTAGGGACTGCGCCAGGAGTCTGCCACATTTGTTTCCCGACTCATAGACCTTTTTGCGGGATACTTGGAGCGCCGACTTGGCTTTAAAAGTAAGTAGGTCTGTGACCTGTGTGCGTAGGGTATCAAGTTCCGTTCTCAGCGGGGCCGTCGGGGTCTGCTTGTGTCGAAGCTCTAGGGTCTGGAGTTTATCAAGAAGGGAGGTTAGTTGGGCAGTCCTGATTTTTTTTAGCCTTGCCCCGTGTTTTATAAGGACCCCCCGGATTACCGCCTTGTGGGCCTCCCATACCAAACCCGCGTTGTCGCTGGATTCAGCATTGGTGTGAAAGTAGTCTGAAATCTCCTTCGTCACGTCAGCCAGCACCTCGGGGTCCTGGAGAAGACTCTCATTGAGTCTCCATGGTTTCCTTTGACTCCGGTAAAAGTCGGTCACTGCATAGAATGTATAATCCCGCTCGCCGAGGTGGAAAAGACGCCAGGTGTCAATGAGCTGTGAGTCATGCAGTGCTAGGTGTACGGCCTTTCGCAAGCCTCGAGAGGTGAAAGAGTGGCCTGTGGAAGTGTCCTCAGTCGGGATTAGGGGGATGTTAAAGTCTCCCCTGACAATAAGTTGCCCCTCCGAGAATTTCCGGAGAAGAGTCAGTTGTTTTTTTATAAAGCGGTCTTGTTGGCTGTTCGGGGCGTAAAGGTTAGCAATAGTAACCTTCACACCACCTATTAGGCCCTTAAGAAATAAAAATCTGCCCATCTTGTCTGTCATAATCGCGGTGAGAGACCACGATAGTTTTGCCGAGATTAGTATAGAGACCCCCCTCGATTTTGCCTCCTTGTATGTAGAGTGATATACTGTCGGGAAAAATCTGTTCTTGAGGATCGGGAACCTATCCTCCCGGAAATGGGTTTCCTGCAAGAGGACAATGTCAGCATTCAGGCGTCGCATGTCGTTGAGCAGCATCCGCCGCTTCTCGGGGACATTAAGGCCCTTTACATTGAATGTGATCAAGTTAATCTCATCCATAATTGTAGTGGGTGGGGGGGAGTAGGGGAGGGAGAGGAGGAGGGAGAGGAGTGAGAAAGAGAAAAAAAAAGGGAGGGGAAGAGGGGTAAGTAAGACTAGAGAGAAAAGAAAGTTAGTCCTCGGGAGGGTAACCGCTCCTACCGAGGATGGAGACACGTCCGATGAGGGGGTAAGCCTCCAGCGGACGTTATCCAGCAGAGCTGGGTATCTAAAGTTTCTGCAAAATGTTTGCAGTGACGCTCTCCGGTGTCACCCGGATAACGAGCGCCGTCCTAAGTGGGAGTGTGCTCAGCAAGGGCTCATGGGATACTCCCAGTCCCTTCCCGACCCCAAAGCCATTATCTGCGTGGGTGGGTGTGTGCCAAAGATGAATGGTTAGCGGTGCAGGGCTAATTGGTGCACAAAATCCTAAGGGCTGAGCATAGTCATATACAATACAGGTTACAAATGGCTTAAACATAACATATTCAATTTTTATGACGAATAAAGTGCAAAGGCTAGCTGACAATCAAAATCACATCTCCCCCGGGCCATCTCCCCTCCCCGTCAGGGGGGGGGACACAGGCACACCGGCGGGCCGAGCCGGCCAGTATACCGTAGTCATAGTTGTCGTCATTGCTCGGGTAGAAATACATGAGGGGAGGGCCGGTGGGTCAGTTCCAATTCCACCGCAAGGCAGCAGGGACGGGCAGGAGGCCACACAGGGAACACATCCGATGTGGGGCAGCGCAGCTAGCCAACGGGCAACAAAGGAAAAATAAGGAAACAAAAAATAAGGGGATATGTAGTCAGCTCAGGAATGCTCATGACTCACGTGACCCAGCGTTGGAGGGAGCCCGGCAGCGTCTTCTGTTTCCCTGCGACCGGGCCGGTTGGTTGGGTCTGCCGGGACCCCCGGGATCTTCTGCAGCCAGTTCAGGACCGGAATAGGCTCCATCCCCAGGAATCGAAAGAACTCCGGTAGGTCTGAAGGTGTCTCCAGAGTAAAGGCGATCTGCTCCCGGCGGAAGGTAACCGCCAAAGGGGTACCCCCTGCGGTATGTACAGTCGTGTCTCGCCGCTTCCAGGGCTGGCCTCAACATCGCTCGGCGCTGCAGCGTGGCCCTAGACAGATCAGGGAGGATTTGAATGTGTGCCCCATCAAAGTCGATGTCGCCCAGGTCCCAGGCTTTCCGCAGGATGGCTTCCTTTAGAGTGTAGCGATGTAGGCGGAACAGTACATCTCGTGGTCTGGCGGGGTCTGTGGACCTGGGTCCCAGAGTGCGGTGGACCCGGTCCATCTCCAGTGTGGTTTGGGGGGCCTCCAAGAGTCCCCGGAAGATAACCGTGACCGTCTCTGCCAGGTCTTCAGGGCCCGTGGCCTCCGGGATTCCCCGCAGCCGCAAGTTATTGCGGCGGCTACGGTCTTCCATCTCCTCGATATGTGGCTGCATTTCCTGGGCTTCCATGGTGTGCACCACCTGTGCTCGTTCCAGAGCCTGCACTCGAGATGCTAGTGAGGTAACTATTGTCTCGCCTGAGGTGACCCGGTCTGTTACAGTGTGTAGTTCCGTCCGCACCTCTTGGATGTCCCTACTGTGGGATTCCTCGATCTGTAGTATCAGGGCTTCTATATCTGACCTCGTGGGGAGGGCCTGTATCATGGCGCAGAGGTCCGTATCTAGTTGGCTCTGAGTGGGTGTCGCTCCATCTGGTCTGAAAGCGGCCGGTGTTCCCATCTGGTGTTCCGGATCGAGTAGTGTTGCCGGATCGGGCGCACGCTGCCCGGTGGGGTCCAGCGCCATGCTGGAGATACGTGGTGCTGCTACAATGGCGCCCGGGGATTGTCACAGGGGGTCCCAAAAATAGCGGTGGATGCTGGCTTGGGAGGTGTGCTGTCGGGTCCCTCTGGTTGCCGATCTTGTTCCGTATCGGTTAGGGGTTGTCATACCGTGCCCACATGGATAAAAGATGGGTTGGTGACCGTGGTGAGTCGGGTCGGGCCGGGAGCTCCTTCAAAACGTGTCTTTACTTGGCCATTGCTAAGCCACGCCCCCGGCATGTCACAAATTAGGCGGTTCTTGGGCAGGTTGTATTCCCTCTGGAGGTCTGTCAGCCGAGCAGTGGCATTATATGACCTCCGAAAATGCACACAGACTTTCCTGGCCTGCTTCAGGACATCCTGTAAACCCGTGGCCTGATTCAGGACATCCTGTAAACCTGGGTACCTGCCCAAGAACTGCTGCACCACCAAATTGAGAACATGCGCAAAACAGGGCACATGGGTGAGTTTTCCCTGTCGCAGGGCAGAGAGGAGGTTAATGCCATTATCGCTGACCACCATTCCAGGCTTCAGCTGGCGTGGCGTCAACCACCTCTGAGCCTGCCCCTGCAGAGGCTCCTGTCTCCCAAGCACACCAGCTCTAGCACCGCATGGCATCTCTTGGCCTGCATTCCTGCGTAGCCCCTCGTACGCCTACGGAGCACGGCTGGTTCTGAGGAAACATCACCACAGGAAGAGGCCACAGAGGAAGAAGAAGAGGAGGGGGTGGAGGAGAGAGGTGTGTCACAAGCAGTAGTAGTGTTTTGGAGGCGTGGTGGCGGAACAACCTCCAAAACTACTGTACCTTGCCCTGCGTCCTTCCCAGAGTCACCCAATGGGCCGTAAAAGACAGGTAACGTCCCTGTCCAAGCCTGCTGGACCATGAGTCAGCGGTAAGATGCACCTTACCACTGACCGCCCTGTCCAGCGAGGCATGGACATTGCCTTCCACATGCCGGTAGAGAGCCGGAATCGCCTTCTGTGAGAAAAAGTGGCGTTTGGGTACTTGCCACTGAGGTACTGCACATTCCACAAACTCACGGAAGGAGGCAGAATCTACCAACTGAAAAGGTAACAGTTGAAGTGCTAGTAATTTTGCTAAGCTAGCATTCAACCGCTGGGCATGAGGATGGCTGGGAGTGTACTTTTTTCGGCGCTGCAGCAGCTGGGGCAGGGAAATTTGTCTGGTACTATCAGTAGATTGCCCGCATGTACTACCACTACTAGGTTGTGACACACCTATTTCTACAACTTCAGTGCAGGCTTCAGAGAGGAGTGGGGGTCTAGTGGGGTTGGAGGTCACAGAAGGGCAAGGGGAGGTACGCTTTGGTCTTTGGTGTGGGTCTTTCTGGTATGCTTGCCAACGAGCTGCATGGCAGCTCGACATATGTCTGGACAAGCATGTGGTGCCCAAGCGGGTGATGTTTTGGCCACGCGAGATACGCTTGAGACATATGTTGCAAACAGCAAAGGTACGATCTGATGGACATGTTTCAAAAAAGGCCCAAACCAAAGAACTTTTGCTGTACCGTTGAGACACAGCAGTGCCACGTAATGCAGTTGGTGTGCTGCCCTTAAGCTGACCCCTGGAGGGCATCCTGCCTCTTTGGAGATGTGCCTGTGCCTTGTCGTCCTCCTCCTCCTCCTCTTCCTCCTCCTCTCTCCTATCAGGCACCCAGGTAGAGTCAGTGACCTCATCATCCCCTCCCTCCTCATCATCACTGTCGACAACCTGGCAGTATGCTCCAGCTGGGGGAACATCACTCCCAGATTGTTGTCCCTCTCTGCCACCCCCTCTCCCTGGGCTCACATCAATGCCTTCCTCTATCTGTGTTCCGTCATCGGAGTCTTCAAAACGCTGCGCATCTTCATGCAGCATGTACCCAACACTGTGTTGGAAAAGTTCGGGGGACTCCTCAGGAGGACACGATGGGACTAGGGAAGGATTGTGTGATGCCATTGTGCAGAGGGAATAGGACGCCTTGGCAGCTGCTTTGCCAGACAAACTATGATCAGTCTGTGTGAGAGAGGATGAGGAGGACGGCTTGGTCATCCACTCCACTAATTTCTCTGCATGTTGAGGCTCAACACGGCCAGCTCCTGAAAAGAAGGACGAGTGGCCACGGCCACGTGCTGAAGAGGATGCACCACATCCACCACCAGCGTTACCTCTAGATGCAGAGCCTGGTTGCCCTTGTGACTCTCTGCCTCTCTTTGTCCTTCCAGCCATATTTATGCGTTCAGGTGCTATGTAACAAAACAGACGCAGTCACACCAACTGCGTTCAGGTGTTAGTAAACTGCACACACGCAGTAAGAGCAACTGCGTTCAGGTGCTATGTAACAAAACAGACGCAGTCACACCAACTGCGTTCAGGTGTTAGTAAACTGCACACACGCAGTAAGAGCGACTGCGTTCAGGTGCTATGTAACAAAATAGTCGCAGTGACACCGACTGCGTTCAGGTGTTCGTAAACTGCACACAAGCAGTAAGAGCGACTGCGTTCAGGTGCTATGTAACAAAACAGGCGCAGTCACACCAACTGCGTTCAGGTGTTAGTAAACTGCACACACACAGTAAGAGCGACTGCGTTCAGGTGCTATGTAACACAATAGTCGCAGTGACACCAACTGCGTTCAGGTGTTAGTAAACTGCACACACGCAGTAAGAGCGACTGCATTCAGGTGCTATGTAACAAAATAGTCGCAGTGACACCGACTGCGTTCAGGTGTTAGTAAACTGCACACACGCAGTAAGAGCAACTGCGTTCAGGTGCTATGTAACAAAATAGTCGCAGTGACACCGACTGTGTTCAGGTGTTAGTAAACTGCACACACGCAGTGAGAGCGACTGCGTTCAGGTGCTATGTAACAAAATAGTCGCAGTCACACCAACTGCATTGAGGTGTTAGTAAACTGCAAACACGCAGTAAGAGCGACTGCGTTGAGGTGCTATGTAACAAAACAGACGCGGTCACACCAACTGCGTTCAGGTGTTAGTAAACTGCACACAAGCAGTAAGAGCGACTGCGTTCAGGTGCTATGTAACAAAACAGGCGCAGTCACACCAACTGTGTTCAGGTGTTAGTAAACTGCACACACACAGTAAGAGCGACTGCGTTCAGGTGCTATGTAACAAAATAGTCGCAGTGACACCAACTGCGTTCAGGTGTTAGTAAACTGCACACACGCAGTAAGAGCGACTGCATTCAGGTGCTATGTAACAAAATAGTCGCAGTGACACCGACTGCGTTCAGGTGTTAGTAAACTGCACACACGCAGTAAGAGCAACTGCGTTCAGGTGCTATGTAACAAAATAGTCGCAGTGACACCGACTGTGTTCAGGTGTTAGTAAACTGCACACACGCAGTAAGAGCGACTGCGTTCAGGTGCTATGTAACAAAATAGTCGCAGTCACACCAACTGCGTTGAGGTGTTAGTAAACTGCAAACACGCAGTAAGAGCGACTGCGTTGAGGTGCTATGTAACAAAACAGACGCGGTCACACCAACTGCGTTCAGGTGTTAGTAAACTGCACACACGCAGTAAGAGCGACTGCGTTCAGGTGCTATATAACAAAATAGTCGCAGTCACACCAACTGCGTTCAGGTGTTAGTAAACTGCACACACGCAGTAAGAGCGACTGCGTTCAGGTGCTATGTAACAATATAGTCGCAGTAAGAGCGACTGCGTTCAGGTGTTAGTAAACTGCACACATGCAGTAAGAGCGACTGCGTTCAGGTGATATGTAACAAAATAGTTGCAGTCACACCGACTGCGTTCAGGTGTTAGTAAACTGCACACACGCAGTAAGAGCGACTGCGTTCAGGTGCTATGTAACAGCACACACGCAGTGACACCAACTGCATTTAGTTGCTATTAAACAGCACACACGCAGTAAGAGCGACTGCGTTTCTGTGCAATTCAATAGCCCACTTGCATTAACAGCGACTGCGTTTCTGTGCAAATAAATTGCACACGTGCAGTAACAGGTAATGCGTGTATGTGCAATTAACTAGCACACGTTGAATAACACGGAGTACTATGTTTAAGCTAATCCCTAATGCAGGCAATACAACACATTAGAGCGCTGCATGAAGAACAATCTCCTGCCTGACAGATACTAATAGTAGATCTAGCTGAGCTATACAGTTTATAAATATATTGGCCCAGATTCAGGTACGACTTGCGCGGGAGCAAGTGCGATTTGCGCCGCGCAAGTACGGATTTGCGCCCAGGCAAATTTGCGGGTGACCCAGAAAGCAAGCTAAGCCTGAAATGTGGCATTTTTGCACGGAGGCAGTTTCTCTGCCCCGGCGCAATTAAGGGGCAATTTTGCTCAGGGAGCAACTTGCGCTCTCATGGCTTTCCCTCAGCAAATATGCAAATGAGGAACTGCCACTGATTCATAAACTTGCGCGCGTGAGGCGCATTTTGCGCCCAAAGCGCGCAAGCTGTTTGGCCGTGGCAAATTTGCGCTTTATAAAAGCAGGGGCAAGTTAGCAACAGATGGCCACAGGTCAGCTGGAGAGCAACTACAGCACTCCTCACCGTGTGTAGGGACTACAAACAAAAAAAAAAAAAAACTTTGAGCATAAACTAAATATAGAAAAGCTCCTAATCTGAGCAAAAAAAAAATATCCCCCCAAAAAAAAATATAAGCATAATCAAAATAAATAGAAAAAGCTCATTATATGAGCAGCAAGGGATAGGTAAAAAATACAAAAAATAAAAGGAAATTTTTTTTTTTTTTTGGACATCCTTGTGTCAAGGGTGCCCCGGCTCTGGCTCCTCAGTCTGCGTGGTTGAGCCTGTGGTGGGGATGGAGCCTGGGCTGAGGATGGAGCCTGTGGTGGGGATGGAGCATGGGGTGGGGATGGAGGGGGGGGAGGAGCATCAACCCCTACTTCCTCACTCCTGGCAGGTGGTGCCTGCATGCCCTTCATGGCGTTGGCCAGGCGGGTGAGCACACTGTTGGTTTGGGCCAACATCCGCAGCTGCCGGGTGGTATTGGTCCTCTGCTGCCGCCGGGTTAATCTCCCCTCCTCCCGCACAGCAGCAGTGTTGGCCTCCACCGCACCTGCCAACCTGCTCACCTCCGCTGTTAGCAAAGCGATGGCGCCCTGCTGCTCGACCATGCAGGTGACTATGGCTCCACAGTTGGCACTGACTTCCTCCAAGCTCTCAGTATCTCGTATCCCCCGGTCAGCATGCAGGGTGAGGGCCTGCTGGGCATAGAGGAGGAGGAGGATGCCAGGCTGTCCGCCACCCGCTTCAAGTCTCCCACCATGTCCCCTATATGGCGGGTCTGCCGGGCCTGCTCCTCCTGCAGACCTTCACGGAGGCTGGAGGGTACACCCCTCGTTTTACATAGAGCCTTCCTTGGAGGAGAGGCTGGGGCACGAACTGAGGCAGAAGAAGGGGAGTGGGCCACACTGGAGGGAGGGACACTGGAGGGGGGGACACTGGAGGGGGGACACTGGAGGGGCTTGCCCTAGAGGGGGATGACGTTATGGTCGGGGGGTGGTGGGGAGGTCAGGGATGGTGGGATCTTCCTGGAGGTACACAGATTCATCCAGGTTGAGGATAATGGACTCCTCCACCACTTCCTCCTCCACCACTTCCTCCTCCCTAGATGGACTATGGGTGATATCCTCCTCCACCAACATGCCCAGTATCTGCAGGGGGCCTGACTGGACCCCATGATGTTCTGGGGATGGCGTGGGTCGCCCTACAGCCGACGATGGCCCAGCCTCATCATCAACATCTGTGGATGACACAAAAGAAATATGTTGCTGGAGCAACACACTTATCACATGTTCCCTTCTACCCCCTCCCATGATACACAGCAAATATGAGAAATAAAAACTTTTTACATCTTCCCTTCTACCCCCTCATATGTTCCCTTCTACCCCCTCCCATGATACACAGCAAATATGAGAAATAAAAACTTTTTACATCTTCCCTTCTACCCCCTCATATGTTCCCTTCTACCCCCTCCCATGATACACAGCAAATATGAGAAAAAAAACTTACCAGTCCCCAAGTCCCCAACAGTGGAGTCATAGCCTGGGAGTCCCTCCAGCGTTAAACTCTGTGCGATAACCTCCTCCTCTGGATTTAATCGTAAAGAGCAGGCTGGTCCTCCTCCCGTGCCCCTGCTATGCTTTCTGATTGGGACAACTTTGTCCCTGACTCGATGACGCATGTCAGTAAATTTTTTTTGGATGTCCTCCCAGGACCTCTCCTCAATGCCCAGGGCATTTATGTCCAATGTAATAGCCTCATATATTGCCCTCCTTTGGGCTACGGTGGTATTCTTCCGCTCTGAACCAAAAAGATGGCGCGTCAGTGCCGCAAGCAGTATATCCATCTCAGCGGAGACAAAATTTGCTTTTCTTTTTTTTTTCTTATCAGGAGGTGCCATCTCAGAAAAAAGGGCAAAATTACCTTGCTCAGGGGGGGGTGGAACAAGCAGGATGTAATTTTGCACAGGACCTGCGCAGGTCTGCCCCTATTTATTTTCTCAGTGCAAGCAGGTGGGCAAAATTTGCCCTAAAAATAGGCGCAAACCACTGCTGAGTGGAAAAAAGATCATTTGCATAGGGCACACCCACTTTCACTTGCGCTGCCTTACGCCCTGATTTTTGCCTTACAAAGGAGCAAATTAGCAGACAAAAGACATCCTCCTGAATCCGGTGGCAATCTTTCCAATTTGCCCCAGCGAAAGTGAAAGTGGGTGTGCCCTATGCAAATGATCTTTTTTCCACTCAGCAGTGGTTTGCGCCTATTTTCAGGGCAAATTTTGCCCACCTGCTTGCACTGAGCAAATACATAGGGGCAGACCTGCACAGGTCCTGTGCAAAATTACATCCTGCTTGTTCCACCCCCCCCCCCCCCCGAGCAAAGTAATTTTGCCCTTTGCTGCGAAATGGCACCTCCCGGCCAAAAAAAAAGGAGGAAGGCTAATTTTGTGGCAGCGGAGATGGAGATCATGCTGGAGGCACTGACGCGCCATACTGCTGTTCTGTATGGCGCTGAACGCCAAAATACTACCGTAGCCCAAAGGAGGGCAATATTTGAGGCGATAACCTTAGACATCAATGCCCTGGGCTTTAAGGACCGGACTTGGATGGACATCCAGAAAAAGTTCACGGACATGCGGCGTCGCGTCCGGGACAAAATTGTCCTCATTAAAAAGCACAGCAGGGGCACCGGAGGAGGACCAGCCTGTTCTGTGCGACTCAATCCGGAGGAGGAGGTCATCTCTCAGAGTCTAGCACTGGAGCAGGTGGAGGGACTGCCAGGCTATGACTCCACTGTTGGGGACTTGGGGACTGGTAAGTTTTTTGTTTCTCATATCTGCTGTGTATCATGGGAGGGGCTAGAAGTGAACATATGAGGGGGTAGAAGGGAACATGTAACAAGTTTTTGTTTCTCATATCTGCTGTGTATCATTGGAGGGGGTAGAAGTGAACATATGAGGGGGTAGAAGGGAACATGTAACAAGTTTTTGTTTCTCATATCTGCTGTGTATCATAGGAGGGGGTAGAAGGGAACATATGAGGGGGTAGAATGGAACATGTAACAAGTTTTTGTTTCTCATATCTGCTGTGTATCATGGGAGGGGGTAGAAGGGAACATATGATAAGTGTGTTGCTCCAGCAACATTTTTGTTTTGTGTCATCCACAGATGTTGATGATGAGGCTGGGCCGTCGTCGGCTGTAGGGCGACCCACGCCATCCCCAGAACATCATGGGGAGCAGTCAGGCCCTCTGCAGATCCTGGGCATGTTGGTGGAGGAGGATATCAGCCAGAGTCCATCTAGGGAGGAGGAAGTGGTGGAGGAGGCGGTTATCCTCAATCTGGAGGAAGCAGTGTCCCTCCAGGAGGATCCCACCATCCCTGACCGACCCACCACCCCCCCGACCATAACATCATCCCCCTCCAGGGCAAGCCCCTCCAGTGTCCCTCCCTCCAGTGTCCCTCCCTCCAGTGTCCCCCCTCCAGTGTCACTCCCTCCTGTGTGACCCCCTCCCCTTCTGCTCCCTCAGTTCGTGCCCCAGCCTCTCCTCCAAGGAAGGCTCTTTCTAAAACTAGGGGTGTACCCTCCAGCCTCCGTGAGGGTCTGCAGGAGGAGCAGGCCCGGCAGACCCACCATATAGGGGAGATGGTGGGAGACCTGAGGCGGGTGGCGGACAGCCTGGCATCCTCCTCCTCCTCTGCCCAGCAGGCCCTCACCCACCATGCTGACCGGGGGGACCGACAGAATGAGACCCTGGAGGATGTTAGTGGCAACTGCGCAGCCATTGTGACCTGTCTGGTTGAACAGCAGGATGCCACAGCATTATTAACTTCGGAGGTGAGCAGGTTGGCAGGTGCGGTGGAGGCCAACACTGCTGCTGTGCGGGAGGAGGGGAGACTTACCCGACGGCAGTTGAGGATCACCACCACATGGCAGATGAGGATGTTGGGACAGAACAACACCGTCCTCAACCGCCTGGCCAACGCCATGGAGGGCTTGCAGGCACCACCTGCCAGGAGAGATGAAGTAGGGGTTGATGCCCCCTCCCCCTCCATCCCCACCCCATGCTCCACCATGGCGTCTGAGGAGCCAGAGCCGGGGCACCCTTGGGCCAAGGATGTCCAAAAGAAAAAAATAATTTATGACCATTTTTTTTTTTTTGGTGGCTCAGATTATGAGCTTGTTTTTTGGTTATGCTCAGATTTTGAGTTTTTTTTTTATTGATGCTCAGATTATGAGCTTTTTTTTATTTTGTAGCTGCCCCTGGCATGTTGGCACACAGATGTGAGATCCAGAAAGTGTGGGTGCTCTGCTTGTTCAGCTCGTCCGTCTTGGTGCTGCTGTAGTTGCTCTCCAGCTGACCTGTGGCCATCTGTTGCTAACTTGCCCCTGCTTTTATAAAGTGCAAATTTGCCCCGGCCAAACAGCTTGCGCGCTTTGGGCGCAAAATGCGCCTCACGCGCGCAAGTTTATGAATCAGTGGCAGTTCCTCATTTGCATATTTGCTGAGGGAAAACCATGAGAGCGCAAGTTGCTCCCTGAGCAAAATTGCCCCTTAATTGCGCCGGGGCAGAGAAACTGCCTCCGTGCAAAAATGCCACATTTCAGGCTTAGGTTGCTTTCTGGATCACCCGCAAATTTGCCTGGGCGCAAATCCGTACTTGCGCGGCGCAAATCGCACTTGCTCCCGCGCAAGTCGTACCTGAATCTGGGCCATTCTCTACAAACTGTAGATTAACCTATACTGACTAGCCTTCCTGCTCTATCCTATCTATCTATCTATCTATCTATCTATCTATCTGGTAGAAAAGACACTGTGGGCCAGATCCTCAAAAGGGATACGCCGGCGTATCTACTGATACACCGTCGTATTCCTGTTTCTATCTTTGGAACTGATCCACAGAATCAGTTTCCAATAGATAGGCAGAAGATCCGACATGTGTAAGGGACTTACACTGTCGGATCTTAGGATGCAGTACCTCGGCCGCCGCTGGGGGCATTTCTCGTCGAAATGCCGCTTCGGGTATGCAAATTAGCACTTACGGAGATCCACAAAGCTTTTACGCTTCGTTTTTTCTCCGTAAGTATTAGTTTGCAAACGCAAAATTAGGGCTGCTTTTACAAAGTGTAAACTGTTATTTTTTTTATTTTTTTTTTAAATTCCCGCCGTATCTTTTTTTTTTCCCGACGCAACTTTTTTTACCCGGCGCGATTCACAAAACTCGGCGTAATGTAATTTCGCACAATACACGTCGGGAAAATGACGTCGGGAGCATGCGCAGTACGTCCGGCGCGGGAGCGCGCCTAATTTAAATGGGACTCGCCCCATTAAATTAGGAACGCCTTGCGCCGGACGGATTTAAGTTACACCGCTGCAAATTTCCAGGTAAGTGCTTTGTGGATCGGGCACTAACTTGGGAAATTTGCGGCGGTGTAACTTAAATGGGAAAAGTTAAGTTACGCCGCCTGGCTGTGGATCTGGCCCTGTGTCTCTATCTATCTCTCTCTCTCGAACTGTCTGACTGACTTCTCTAACAAAAGCCGGAACACACTACACGAGGCCGCCGTGCAGGCTGCCTTTTATAGTGTGGGGCGTGTACTAATCCCCCTGAGCCATAATTGGCCAAAGCCACCCTGGCTATGGCCAATTATGGCTCTTCGTTTTTTGCGCGCTGTGATTGGCCAAGCATGCGGGACCTACAGAATGCTTGGCCAATCATTAGCGCTCAACGCCGCAGTGAATTATGGGACGTTTTGCGTCATTCGAATTTGGCGCGAACGACCTGTTTTGTTCGAGTTTCGACGAACGATACGTTCGTATCGAACGCGAAGCTCATCCCTACTGCTCAACTGCTACTCTATTGCCCCCATCATGGATTATGGTTACAACCATTGCCGTCTGTTCCGGTTGAAGAGCTCCTGCAGATCAGATCTTGCTCAAGGCAGGTTGGGTACGTGTCTTCTCAACCCAGGGACGTCAGGTAACTTCGAGCAGTCTGGAGTGTCCTTCAGTCCTTCTCCCGTCTCCGGGAGGGAGAGTCAGTATTATTAAGAATAGAGATCTCCGTGGTGTCGACCAACGTGAAGAGTCATGGGGGAACTTGGAGCTCCACTCTTTTTTGGGAGGTCAAGCCCATAATGTCTTGGACCCAGAAGAACCTGACCAGCTTTCCAGTGGCTTACATCCCCGGAGTCCAGAATGTCCGAGCGGACTATCTGACGCGTACTCGGTTAGACATCAACGAGTGGTCTCTACATGTACAGACATTCAAGCGGATTATGTCCGTGGGAGTCAATCCCAAAGTGAATCTATCCTCTTCCCCAGCAACTTCAAGCCGAAGAGGTATTACACTCGGAGCTGTGCAGCTAGGCTTCCGAGATGGATGCCCTGAGTGATTAATTGAGTTCAGGGCATACGATTTTCCACCGCTCACAAGCGTCCTCATGTTCTTACGAAGACCTCAGATGGAAGCAGTCAAAATGGTGGTAGTAACTCCTTATTGGAAGTACAAACCTTGACTTCACGTCCTGAGCCGGCTTAGCATTCGGGATCTGGTGCCTCGTCCTCTCGGGCTGGGCCTTTTGTCTTTATGGGCAGTTCTGCCTGTCCAGCTTGGGTGCACTTCTGGGGCGATTTCCACTTTCATGAGCTCTATGGAGATGAGCACGAATTAACTCACTAGGAGAATACGAGTCATGTCTGCCAAGTTCTCATCCTCTATGGGCAGTTCCTGTAGAAATCTAAAAGTTCAGTATATTTTCAGCTAAAACACTTCCTATATAGCCGTTACCACGAGCCTTATTTCTATGTTCAGCTCAAATCCAAAAATCCCCTCCCCATCCCCACCCCCACCAAAAAAAAAAAAAAAAGATTTGTATTAGTCCATCTATTTAGTGTCTTTAACCCTTTCTCCCTCAGTCTTTTGCGTATTTCTGTATACGCTCTTCTTTGCTGCTGTATCTCCATCGGGTAATCAGGAAAAAATAGCAATTTGACGTTTTCATACTGTATATCTGCCCTTAGCCTGGCTGTTGATAGGATTTGATCTCGATCCCTATAGTTCAGTAGACGTATCAAAAAAGGACGGGGAGGTACCACTGGTCTGGTGATACGGAAGGAGATCCTGTGTGCTCTCTCTACCACAAACGTTGAAGATACTTCTGTTAAATTCAATACTTCTGTTAGTAATTTTTCTGAAAATTTGATTGGATTGTCTCTCTCCACCCACTCTGGCAGACCCAGAACTCAGACGTTGATTCTTCTTAAGCGACTTTCTGTGTCTATTGCTCTGTCCTGTAGCTCTCTAATTTGCGTTTCCAGTCTTTGTCATTCCTTGTTATCCTTTTTTAGTTTATCTTCAACTTTTGAGACACGGATTTCTATTTCTGCTGTTTTTTTTTGTGTTTTTTCAAACTCACACTTTATCAAACCCACATCGACTGCCAAGGCATCAATTTTATTTGTCAATGCTTCGCTACTCGCTTTTATCGCCTCCAAAATGTCTTTCCCAGAGGGTGTATGCTCTGCCGCTATTTCTCTCCCTGTCTGAGTCTCTGCTGTTATCCCTTTTGCTGGAGATTTTTGTGGGGATTGTGGAGGTATTTTTACTGACTTTGTTGCCATAGCTGAAGGGGAAGAACAGGGGGTCACAATCTGAGGCTTTACACAAGGTTTATTTGGAGCCATTTATCCTCATAACAGTTATTTTATGTTGTTTTTAATATTGGACAACACTGTCCTTGCTCTGCACCAGCCTGCTTACATCAACTTTTTTACTTCCTCATCTCTCCCCTTTTTTTTCTCTTTCTTCTCCCCAATTCTTGCTGCTTTAAAAAAAAAAAAAAAGATATCACCTACTATTGCTATCTTCAATCAGCAGGAGGCTGAATTCCAACCAGATGAAGGAGACCGAATTTTGGCAGCCGAGTAGTTATGCAGACAGGTCCACGGGTCAGAGGCTGGGAAAAACTGACTTCCAAAAACCAGCAGCTGGGCAGCCCACTGCTCCACATTCACACCGCAGACCGCAGACCGCCAATCTACCGAAGCGCCCGTAGCCACAGCACTCCAGCAACGGGGACTCCCACCTCCACCTCTGCTACCCCCACCAGCCAATCGGTACAGGCAGATGGAGGAGCGCACCGAAGTCGCCAATATTCAAACCTCCTCCGTAGCTCAGTCACAGCTTAACATTCACGGCAGCAGTTCAGGCACAGCGCCAGCCTCCAAAGCCGACCCCGGGGGTAGACGACGCTTCCACAGGCCGCAGCAGTAAGACGCTGTCTTCAAGAGCCAGTCCAAGGGGGAGAGAAGGGAAATCCTCGGAGCTCCCTTGGCACAGCTGGTATCTCGTCATGCTGAGAGCCTCACTTGCAGAGCCCGCCTCTCACACGTCCGTCTCACTCACGTCTACACATCCTTCCTTTTTAATATTTCTAATATGCAGACCCTGTTTTTACATGTAAATAACCTGCATTGATATGTAAATAGCGGTGGCATTAATATGTAATTAGTCATGGACTGCAGCATTGATATGTAAACAGAAGCGGCATTCATACGTATATCATGTTCCCCTGAGGCCATATTTACCATCACTTCTGCTGAATGTTGCCCACTGGGAAGGTAATGAATTAAGACCCCTTTTTCACACTGGAGGAGTTTTTCAGGCGCTTTATCGCTAAAAATAGCACCTGTCTAAAAAAGCCTCATCTGCAATCCCAGTGTGAAAGCCTGTACTCGGGTGCTGCGCTGGCAGGGCATCAAAAACAGTCTCGCAAGCAGCTTCTTTGCAGCGCTCTAGGAGCGGTGAATACATTGCTCCTAAGGTGCCCCTGCCTATTGAAATCAATGGGCAGCACCACCAAAATGCCTGCAATGCACCTCGGCAGCGTGGCCACTAGCGGGGGTTAAAACTGCCCCGCTAGTGACCGAAAAGCGTCACAAAAACTACGGTAAAGGGCAGCAAAAATGTGCGGCATTTTACCGCTGACACCCGGGCGCTGTCAGTGTGAAAGGGTTTTAAGACATATGCCGCGTACACACGGTCGTTTTTCGACATTGTAAAAAAAAAAAATTAAAACGTCATTTAAAATCATCATGTGTGGGCTTCACATCGTTTTTCGGCTTCTGAAAATTCGAACATGCTGCATTTTTTCATGTCGTTTTTCAAAATGTCGTTTTTCGTGTTGTACAAAATGATCGTGTGTGGGCAAAAACGACGTTTTAAACCTGCGCATGCCCAGAAGCAAGTTATGAGACGGGAGCGCTCGTTCTGGTAAAACTACCATTCATAATGGAGTAAGCACATTCATCACGCTGTAACAGACAAAAAAGCGCAAATCGTCTTTTACTAACAAGGAATCAGCTAAAAGCAGCTCAAAGGCGAATAGAACTTCCCCTTTAGAGTGCCGTTGTACGTGTTGTACGTCACCGTGCTTTGTTCATCATTTTTCAAAAACGATGGTGTGTGGGCAACGTCGTTTTTAATGATGAAGTTGGAAAAACTTGGAGCTAGATTCAGAGACATTTGTGTATCTTTAGGCGGGCATAGCGCATCTCATATGAGCTACGCCGACGTAACTTAGAGAGGCAAGTACTGTGGGCCTGATTCCCAAAAGAGATACGCAGACTTAACTGCTGTTCAGTCTGGGCCATATTCTCAAACAAGTTACACCGGCGTATATGGAGATGCGCGGCGTAAGTGTAAAGATGCGCCGTCCTATCTATGCGCCATAGTCACAGAACCAGATCCGCCAGAAATCAGGCTACTCCTGTCCGTCTTAACTAGTTTAAGTTTACGCAGCGTAGGCGTATATTTCAGCTGATGGCATCCTAGGCTGCCATAGAATTAGTATTCAAATATGCAAATGATGTAGATGCGCTGATTCCCGAACCTACGCGCGATCGGCTTAGGCTACGCGCTGTGCGCGTAAGACGATTGTCCGGCTGAAAGTTACCCCTTATAAAGCTCGGTTAACTTTGCTCCAGACCTGAGTAAGTTAGCTTGAAAAAAGCAAATACAGCAGCACCATCCCGGACGAGCTGAGCAACCAAATTTTACGGACAACACGTATGCCAACATGCCAGGGGCAGGCGTGGTCTTAGCACTGCTAGTGTGTGAGGAGGAAGAGGCACTTAGAAGGAGGAGGGCACGGAGGAGGGCACGTGAGAGGATCTACCCACAGCGCATTAGCCTCTTTGGCATGGCTGATGTGGATGTGTATCACCGTTATAGATTCAACCCTGATGCCATCCTTGAAATTACCAGAGCCCTGAAGAATGACATCAGCAGCCCAACACAACGATCCCATGCAGTGCAGCCACTGGTAAAGGTCCTGGCAACATTGCATTTTCTTGCCACAGGCTCTTTTCAAAGAACCAGTGGAGACGTGGTTGGGATATCCCAAACCAGCATGAGTAGATGCGTGCACCAAGTTGTCCCCGCAATACTCCGACGCATGTCGCACCACATAATCAGACCCACCCAGGAGGACATGCGGCTGAAGGCAATGACAGATTTCTGCCTAATTGATGGTTTCCCACGCACTGTGGGTGCAATTGATTGTACCCATGTGGCAATACTGCCCCCCCACGAGACCGAGCACATATACCGCAACAGAAAACATTGGCATTCTATCAATGTCCAAGTGATCGTGGATGCACATGGCCTCATATGGCACGTCCGTGCAAAACACCCCGGATCCAGCCATGACAGCTTTATATTCAGGCAAAGTGACATCCCAAGACAATTTGAGCAGAATGTGTATGGGGACAGCTGGCTGGTTGGTGAGTGACATGGGTGTCAGGTATGACTGTCCCCCCCCATGATGCAGACATCACGAGGGGCACATGCATGACTAACATCCTCCTGTCTTTTCCCTTCCAGGTGACTCTGCCTATGCACTGGGACCTCATCTCATGACTCCATTCCGCAATCCGCAAACACCAGGAGAGAGAAGATATAACGAAGCACACGCACGCACCCGTGCAGTGGTTGAGCGAACATTTGGCATCCTTAAGTCACGCTTTCGATGCCTGGATAAGACTGGGGGTACCCTGCTGTATTCCCCCAACTTCGTGTGCCAAATCATCGCTGCATGTTGCGTGCTGCACAACTTCGCAGTGAGAAAGGGCCTGCAGATTGACCTACGTGATGACCTGACCCCCCAACCACCATGTCCCCCCCTAACCGAGGCTACCCCGTCTGCTGATGGTACAGCAGTCAGGAGATGTCTCGTGGAGCGAATCTTTGAACGTTAAACACACACATTAAACCTGGCACACAGAAAATGCACGCATGCACACCACTGTGGTCCCTAGCACACACACCCCACATGCACATCCCATTGGATTAGACCGAAGTACACCGCACGGTACTAAGGAGCAGCAACGCCGCGTCAAGGCTCCAATGATGTTGCTGTCCATTCATACACCTTTCACACGGACCTGGGGAGAACTTATCCCCAGCGACCGAGGGTGACACCCCTTACTGGCAGGAGTGTCACGCCCCCACATTCACACACCATTCACACTGTGCTATGCACTACTTTGTGCAGCACAAAAAATACAACAGCTCTTACTTAGAGCATAAATAAAATAATATTAAAAAGCTCTTACTTAGAGCATAAATAAAATAATATTAAAAAGCTCTTACTTAGAGCATAAATAAAATAATATTAAAAAGCTCTTACTTAGAGCATAAATAAAAAATTAAATAAAAAATCATACTTAGAGCATAAAGAAGCCCAAATAAATCACCGGCCCCGGCGTGGACTCCGCCTGGTGCCCAGGTTCCTGGCCCTCGCTTGTCTGGGGGAGCCTCATTTGGGGGTGGTGGGGCATCAGGTGGAGGAGCCTCCCTCGGTGGATTAACATCCCCAGGTGCCTCCCTGGCTGGCTGTCTGCCCTCTAGAGCCACTGCTATACGGCTGAGCAGGGCCTCCTGGCATGCAGTCTGGGCCTGCACAGCCATCCGCAGGCCCCTGACCTCCCCCACAAGTTCGGCTGTGGTAGTTTGCAGCTCACCCAGACTTGTAATGGTGGCTGCAGAGTTTCCTGCCACATCCTGAAGAGCGTCGGGCACTGTTCCAGAGGAGGACAGGCTATTATTGAGCCGCCTCAACTCCTCCAAAATGTCCCCCATATGGCGGCTCTGCTGGTCCTGCTGCCTGACCAGCTTTTCCTGCAGGACTCCTGCCACACCCCTGGTCTTATGGGTGGCCTTCCTGGGGACAGGAGTGCCTGGGGCC
Organism: Rana temporaria; assembly: GCF_905171775.1. Classification (NCBI taxonomy): domain Eukaryota; kingdom Metazoa; phylum Chordata; class Amphibia; order Anura; family Ranidae; genus Rana; species Rana temporaria. The sequence continues at coordinate 157,384,837 of NC_053496.1, read as the reverse complement.
CTTGAATAGGGGGAGGGCCGTGAGGGGCTGGTGGTGAGGGGCATGGGACGGGAGGGGCTGGAGAGGGTGATGGAAGACCCTGAGGGGCTGGTGATTGGGTGGTGCTGTGATGTTCCGGGCATCTCATGTGAGTCGTCAAGAAGTAAAATGACCTCCTGCACACTCTGGGCCACCTCCTCTTCATTGCCCACCACCTCCTCATGGGCAATATCCTCCTCAACCACCTCCTGTGCGGAGGACTGGCCACTCCCCTCCAAAAAGGCCTGTAGGCTTCCCAGGGGGTCAGCCACTGTAGCAGACTGCTGGGGGGATGGTGTTGGACGGACAGCAGAAGACGGCCCAGCTCCCTCCTGCACACCTGTGGATGACACAAAAAAATCCCATGTTGGTGGACCCACACACTTGTCACATGTCCCCCCCCAAACATGCTACACACCATATAGAAGATAAAACACACTTACCTGTCCTCATGGGTGGGTCACTGGAGTCATGGCCCTCCAGGCCCTCCACCTGCTCCCTCCGCAGGCATCTGGCAATAATTTCCTCCTCCTCTGACAGCCGGATCGGACAGGGTGGCCCACCTCCAGTGCCCCTGGCATGTTTGGCAATGGTGGCCATTTTATTTCTGACCACCCCCCGCAGGTCATTCATTTTTTTAATGATGTCCTGGGGGGTCCTCACCTCATGGCCAAGGGCATTGACCTGTGCCGTCACTTTGCGTAAGATTTCTTCCTTTTTGATTTTGCTGGTATTGCCACTCTCAGAACCACGGAGCCTGGCATCAAAGCGCTCCATTGCTGAGATAATAACTTCCCTCTCAGCAGGGCTGAAGTTTTTTTTCCTGCGGTCTTTCCTTGGCATAGCAGCAGCAGCAGCAAAGTGAAAACTCAAATAGGGAAATACAAGGGAGTCACTTTGCACTAGCTGGGCGGATGCTTGAAGCTTTTATACACTGGGCCGGCCCAACTTAGCATGGATTTACGCCTATTGTCATTGTGCGCATGCGCAGAGGGCGGAGCACGTCCGGCACATGCGCCGTTAGGTCTGGACATCATTTGCATGGGGTCACGGATCATTATAATGCTTCACGCCCACATCCCTCCTACCGTCACTTGCGCCTACTTACGCCAACACATTTAAGTTACGCGAGCGCAGCGTAGGACGCAGGGGGTTCGGGAATATGGTTCGGCTCTCGCCAAGTTAAGCCGGCGGTGCGCATCGGTGATCCGCTCCGCCTCACTAAATATGCGCCGATCTACGAGAATATGGCCCTCTGTGCCTAACTTTGGAAACGATTCTCAAAAGGCTTTTTCCAAAGTTAGGCAGAAAATCTGACATGTGTAAGACACTTACACGGTCAGATCTTAGGATGCAGTACCGCATCCGCCACTGGGGGCATTTCTCATGGAAATGCAGCTTTGAGTATGCAAATGAGGACTTAAGCAGATTCTCAAAGCATTTCATCATTGTGATTTCTGCGTAAGTTCCGAATTTGCTTGCGCAAAACTAGGGCTGGTTTTACAATGTGTAAAGTTAGTCACACCTTGTAAAGGCCCATTCAAGCGACAGCATTTGGTATGCATTCCTGAGGGAGAACTCCACGGCAATTTTTAAATTCAAAACCGGCATGGGTTCCCCCCCCAGGAGCATACCAGGCCCTTAGGTCTGGTATGGGTTGTAAGGAGACCCCCCCTACGCCGAAAAATCGACGTAGGGGGTCCCCCTACAATCCATACCAGACCCGTATCCAAAGCACGCTACCCGGCCGGTCAGGAATGGGAGTGGGGACGAGCGAGCGCCCCCCCCTCCTGAGCCGTGCCAGGCCGCATGCCCTCAACATGGGGGGGTTGGGTGCTCTGGGGCAGGGGGGCGCACTGCGGGCCCCCCCACCCCAGAGCACCCTGTCCCCATGTTGATGAGGACAGGACCTCTTCCCGACAACCCTTGCCGTTGGTTGTCGGGGTCTGCGGGCGGGGGCTTATCGGAATCTGGGAGTCCCCTCAAATAAGGGGGCCCCCAGATACCGGCCCCCCACCCTAAGTGAATGGATATGGGGTACATCGTACCCCTACCCATTCACCTGTAGGCAAAAAGTAAGGCCCCATGCACACGAGACGCTGCTAAACTCGAGTTCAGAGGCATTTGGGCATTTTTTTCAACTGCCCCTAAACACATTTAATGTTATCCTATGTGTCCATGCACACAATCATGTTTTTTGGCGTTTTAAAGCAGTTGGGTTTATGTCCGTTTTTTCAGACGCAAAATTTTGGGTTCAGAAGCATTCAGTTTTCGCGTTTCAGACGCAAATCGCGGCAAAACGCCGCTAATCGCGGCAAAACGCGGTACCGGCGTTTTGCCGCGATTTCGTTTATAGGCGTTTTTAAAGGTGACCTATTTTTTTACATTAGAAATCTCAAAAATGATGGCAAATGATGAAAAACCATAAAAAACATAAAAAATGTAATTGCTTGCATTGCATTGTGGACAATCCACAACTTGTGGCAGGTGACGTGGCCAGGTGACGTGGCCAGTGGACAATCCACAACTTGTGGCAGGTGACATGGCCAGGTGACGTGGCAAGTGGACAATCCACAACTTGTGGTAGGTGACGTGGCCAGGTGATGTGGCAGGTGACGTGGCCAGGTCACGTGGCCAGTGGACAATCCACAACTTGTGACAGGTAACATGGCCAGGTGACGTGGCAAGTGTACAATCCACAACTTGTGGTAGGTGACGTGGCCAGGTGATGTGGCAGGTGACGTGGCCAGGTGACGTGGCCAGTGGACAATCCACAACTTGGGGCAGGTAACATGGCCAGGTGACATGGCAGGTGACGTGGCCAGGTCATGTGTCAAGTGGACAATCCACAACTTGTGGCAGGTGACATGGCCAGGTGACGTGGCAGGTGATGTGGCCAGGTGACATGGCCTGGTGACGTGGCAAGTGGACAATTCACAACTTGTGGCAGGTGACGTGGCCAGTTGACGTGGCAGGTGACGTGGCCAGTGGACAATCCACAACTTGTGGCCGGTGATGTGGCAGGTGATGTGGCCAGGTGACGTGGCCAGGCGATGTGGCAAGTGGACAATCCACAACTTGTGTCAGGTGACGTGGCCAGGTGACATGGCAGGTGACGTGGCCAGTGGACAATCCACAACTTGTGGCAGGTGACGTGGCCAGGTGATTTGGCAAGTGGATAATCCACTTGTGGCAGGTGACGTGACAAGTGGACAATCCACAACTTGTGGCAGGTGTCGGGGTCAGGTGATGTGGCAAGTGGACAATCCACAACTTGTGGCAGGTGATGTGGCCAGTTGACGTGGCAGGTGACGTGGCCAGGTGACGTGGCCAGAGGACAATCCACAACTTGTGGCAGGTGACGTGGCTAGGTGACATGGCAAGTGGACAATCCACAACTTGTGGCAGGTGACGTGGCCAGGTGACATGGCCAGTGGACAATCCACAACTTGTGGCAGGTGGCGTGGCCAGGTGACATGGCAGATGACGTGGCAAGTGGACAATCCACAACTTGAGGCAGGTGACGTGACAAGTGGACAATCCACAACTTGTGGTAGGTGACGTGGCCAGGAGATGTGGCAGGTGACGTGGCCAGGTGACGTGGCCAGTGGACAATCCACAACTTGTGGCAGGTGACGTGGCCAGGTGACGTGGCAGGTGATGTGGCCAGGTGACGTGGCCAGTGGACAATCCACAACTTGTGGCAGGTGACGTGGCCAGGTGACATGGCAAGTGGACAATCCACAACTTGTGGCAGGTGACGTGGCCAGGTGACATGGCCAGTGGACAATCCACAACTTGTGGCAGGTGGCGTGGCCAGGTGACGTGGCAAGTGGACAATCCACAACTTGTGGTAGGTGACGTGGCCAGGTCACGTGGCCAGGTCACGTGGCCAGTGGACAGTCCACAACTTGTGGCAGGTGACGTGGCCAGTTGACGTGGCAGGTGACGTGGCCAGTGGACAATCCACAACTTGTGGCAGGTGACGTGGCCAGGTGACGTGGCAGGTGATGTGGCCAGTGGACAATCCACAACTTGTGGCAGGTGACGTGGCCAGGTGACATGGCAGGTGACGTGGCCAGTGGACAATCCACAACTTGTGGCAGGTGACGTGGCAAGTGGACAATCCACAACTTGTGGTAGGTGACGTGGCCAGGTGATGTGGCAGGTGACGTGGCCAGGTCACGTGGCCAGTGGACAGTCCACAACTTGTGGCAGGTGACGTGGCCAGTTGACGTGGCAGGTGAAGTGGCCAGTGGACAATCCACAACTTGTGGCAGGTGACGTGGCCAGGTGACGTGGCAGGTGATGTGGCCAGTGGACAATCCACAACTTGTGGCAGGTGACGTGGCCAGGTGACATGGCAGGTGACGTGGCCAGTGGACAATCCACAACTTGTGGCAGGTGACGTGGCTAGGTGATTTGGCAAGTGGATAATCCACTTGTGGCAGGTGACATGACAAGTGGACAATCCACAACTTGTGGCAGGTGTCGTGGTCAGGTGACGTGGCAAGTGGACAATCCACAACTTGTGGCAGGTGATATGGCCAGGTGACATGGCAGGTGATGTGGCCAGGTGACGTGGCCAGTGGACAATCCACAACTTGTGGCAGGTGGCGTGGCCAGGTGACATGGCAGATGACGTGGCAATTGGACAATTCACAACTTGAGGCAGGTGACGTGGCAAGTGACACGCTAAATACACGTACACTGCTGCTCTCTCAGCTGCTCTGGTCTCACAAAATGGCTGAAATGGTTAAATAATACTGTTTTTTGAGCTTAGGGAGGGTCTTATGATGTTTCTTAACCAAATGCTTATAAACGCAAACGCGGTAAAACGCGGTAAATCGCGGTAAAACGCCGCAAAATTCGCGGCAAAAGCGGGCGTTTTAAACGCCAGTTTTTGCGTTTGAAAACTTGTGTTTAGATGAGTTTGCATTTGCTTCTCGTGTGCATGGGGCCTAAAAGTTATTAAACACACAACACAAGGGTTTTTAAAAATAATTTATTATTCTGCTCCGGAGGCACCCCCCTGTTCTGCTTTATTAGCTCTATTACCAGGGGGGGCTTCTTCTTCCACTCTCCGGGGGTCTTCTTCCACTCTCCGAGGGGGGTTTCTTCTTCCGCTCTCCGGGGGGGGCTTCTCCGCTCTCCGGGGGTCTTCTTCTATCTTCTCCCCTCTTCCGCTGTTGACTTGGCGAACCCCGGTTCTTCTCCAGCTGTCCGGTGCCTTCTTCTTCAGCGGTGGCTGCCTGCTATCTTTGTGTGTTAGCTCAATTTCTCAATTTTGGCGTTTTAAAGCAGTTGGGTTTATGTCCGTTTTTTCAGACGCAAAATTTTGGGTTCAGAAGCATTCAGTTTTCGCGTTTCAGACGCAAATCGCGGCAAAACGCCGCTAATCGCGGCAAAACGCGGTACCGGCGTTTTGCCGCGATTTCGTTTATAGGCGTTTTTAAAGGTGACCTATTTTTTTACATTAGAAATCTCAAAAATGATGGCAAATGATGAAAAACCATAAAAAACATAAAAAATGTAATTGCTTGCATTGCATTGTGGACAATCCACAACTTGTGGCAGGTGACGTGGCCAGGTGACGTGGCCAGTGGACAATCCACAACTTGTGGCAGGTGACATGGCCAGGTGACGTGGCAAGTGGACAATCCACAACTTGTGGTAGGTGACGTGGCCAGGTGATGTGGCAGGTGACGTGGCCAGGTCACGTGGCCAGTGGACAATCCACAACTTGTGACAGGTAACATGGCCAGGTGACGTGGCAAGTGTACAATCCACAACTTGTGGTAGGTGACGTGGCCAGGTGATGTGGCAGGTGACGTGGCCAGGTGACGTGGCCAGTGGACAATCCACAACTTGGGGCAGGTAACATGGCCAGGTGACATGGCAGGTGACGTGGCCAGGTCATGTGTCAAGTGGACAATCCACAACTTGTGGCAGGTGACATGGCCAGGTGACGTGGCAGGTGATGTGGCCAGGTGACATGGCCTGGTGACGTGGCAAGTGGACAATTCACAACTTGTGGCAGGTGACGTGGCCAGCTGACGTGGCAGGTGACGTGGCAGGTGACGTGGCCAGTGGACAATCCACAACTTGTGGCCGGTGATGTGGCAGGTGATGTGGCCAGGTGACGTGGCCAGGCGATGTGGCAAGTGGACAATCCACAACTTGTGTCAGGTGACGTGGCCAGGTGACATGGCAGGTGACGTGGCCAGTGGACAATCCACAACTTGTGGCAGGTGACGTGGCCAGGTGATTTGGCAAGTGGATAATCCACTTGTGGCAGGTGACGTGACAAGTGGACAATCCACAACTTGTGGCAGGTGTCGGGGTCAGGTGATGTGGCAAGTGGACAATCCACAACTTGTGGCAGGTGATGTGGCCAGTTGACGTGGCAGGTGACGTGGCCAGGTGACGTGGCCAGAGGACAATCCACAACTTGTGGCAGGTGACGTGGCTAGGTGACATGGCAAGTGGACAATCCACAACTTGTGGCAGGTGACGTGGCCAGGTGACATGGCCAGTGGACAATCCACAACTTGTGGCAGGTGGCGTGGCCAGGTGACATGGCAGATGACGTGGCAAGTGGACAATCCACAACTTGAGGCAGGTGACGTGACAAGTGGACAATCCACAACTTGTGGTAGGTGACGTGGCCAGGAGATGTGGCAGGTGACGTGGCCAGGTGACGTGGCCAGGTGATGATGGAAGCGCGCCTTGCATCCCATTTATATAGGCATCACCGTCCCATCATGCTCCGGCAGGTACCCACGTGGTGGGTGCCTACCCACGTGCACCCACCACGTAGGTACCTACCGGAGCATGATGGGACGGTGATGCCTATATAAATGGGATGCAAGGCGCGCTTCCATCATTACAGCGACAAGAGGCGACGAGGCAACATCGGAAGAGGGGAGAAGAACAGAAGAGAAGACCCTGACGTCACAGAAGACCGCGCCGGCTGCCTGTTAGAAATTGAGCTAACACACAAAGATAGCAGGCAGCCAGCGCTGAAGAAGAAGGCACCGGACAGCTGGAGAAGAACCGGGGTTCGCCGAGTCAACAGCAGAAGAGGGGAGAAGATAGAAGAAGACCCCCGGAGAGCGGAGAAGCCCCCCCCGGAGAGCGGAAGAAGAAACCCCCCCCAGAGAGTGGAAGAAGACCCCCGGAGAGTGGAAGAAGAAGCCCCCCTGGTAATAGAGCTAATAAAGAAGACAGGGGGGTGCCTCCGGAGCAGAATAATAAATTATTTTAAAAACCCTTGTGTTGTGTGTTTAATAACTTTTACTTTTTGCCTACAGGTGAATGGGTAGGGGTACGATGTACCCCATATCCATTCACTTAGGGTGGGGGGCCGGTATCTGGGGGCCCCCTTATTTGAGGGGACTCCCAGATTCCGATAAGCCCCCGCCCGCAGACCCCGACAACCAACGGCAAGGGTTGTAGGGAAGAGGTCCTGTCCTCATCAACATGGGGACAGGGTGCTCTGGGGTGGGGGGGCCCGCAGTGCGCCCCCCTGCCCCAGAGCACCCAACCCCCCCATGTTGAGGGCATGCGGCCTGGCACGGCTCAGGAGGGGGGGGGGGGCGCTCGCTCGTCCCCACTCCCATTCCTGACCGACCGGGTAGCGTGCTTTGGATACGGGTCTGGTATGGATTGTAGGGGGACCCCCTACGTCGATTTTTCGGCGTAGGGGGGGTCTCCTTACAACCCATACCAGACCTAAGGGCCTGGTATGCTCCTGGGGGGGGAACCCATGCCGGTTTTTTCTTTGAAAATTGGCATGGAGTTCTCCCTCTCAGGAATGCATGCTGAGCGACGCTGTCATTTTTTTTATAATTATTTGTTTTCCCGGCGCGTATTTTTTTTTTCACCCGTCGCAACTTTAGTGTCCCGTTGCAATTCTCAAAGCCGCCCGGCGTTAATTACGTTCGCGCGCTGCACATCGGGAAAATGACGTCACACGCATGCGCAGTACGGCCGGCGCGGGAGCGCGCCTCATTTAAATTTTAAACGCCCCCCGGAGAGGAGGACTGCCTTGCGACGGCGGCACTTAAGTTACACGGCCTGAAATTTCTTGGTATGTGCTTTGAAGATCGGGCACTTAGGTAGAGATTTTAAGTCAGTGTAACTTAACTGCTGAAAGTTAAGTTAGGCAGCTTTTTTGAGAATTTGGCCCTGTATTCACAAAGGTCTTGCTCCCTAAGTTACAGCGGCGTAGTGTAAATGGGCCGGCGTACGCCCACGTAATTCAAATTTGGAAGGAGGTGGGCGTGTTGTATTACAATGAGCCGTGACCCCATGCAAATGAGGGGCCGAACGAACGGCGCATGCGCCGTCCGTGGACGTATCCCAGTGCACATGCTCAGAATCACGTTGGATAGAATGCCTAAGATACGTCAAACACTACCTACGACGTGACCGGAACTTACGCATAGTCCTATTCACGTACGACTTACGTAAACGACGTAAAAATCGACAGCTGTTCCGACGTCAATACCTTAACATTGGCTGCACCTCAAACAGCGTATATTGATGCGCCGGCCGTATGTACGTTTTGTGATTTGGCGTATCTATCTCATTTACATATTCTACGCGTAAATCTACGGAAGCGCCCCTAGCGGCCAGCGTAAATATGCACCCTAGATACGACGGCGTACTAAGACTTACGTCGGTCGGATGAAGCAGAAATTCAGGCGTATCTTGTTCCCTGAATACCGCGCATAGATACGATGGTGCATCCTTTAACTTACGCGGCGTATCAATAGATACGCCGGCGTAAAATGTCTCTGAATCTAGCTCTTAGTTTTTTGGACATGCTGAAAAATGACATTTTTTTTTCGTGCCGAAAAACGACCGTGTGTACGAGACATAACATCAGCCTGTTCTGGAAAGGTAAGCAAATTGAAGGTGAAACTCTTCTTTTAAAATAACATGGTGCATGTTATGGGATTACCCTGGATTTTGGTGCATGTGAATATGCACATCTCAGCCGATGCATGAAGGAGTCATTAACAATTAATGGCACTGCTGTGTATCTTCTAAAGGGCAGGATGTTTCTGTGGTGCCAGGAAAGCGATTTTGCATGTATTCCCGCCACACACAAATGTGAATGCATAAATGTCTCTGTTACATTGGTGGTCAGTGTAAATCTTCTCTTTACATTGGGGCTCAGTGTACAATCCTTTCATTATCACTAGTGGCCAGTGTGAAGGTCCCCCTTATATTGGTGGTCAGTGTAAATCCCTCTTTACATTGGTGGTTACTGTGAATGCTCCTATTACATTAGTGGTCAGTGTAAATCTCCCTTACATTGGTAGCCCATGTATCCAAACCTGCATTTGTGGTCAGTTTTGAAGCCCCCTTTAAATTGGTGGTGAGTGCAAATCCCCCCTAACATTGGTGGTCAGTGTAGAAGTGTCACCTTACATTGGTTGTAAGTACAAATCTCCTTGACAATGGTTGTCAGTGTAAATTTCCCCTTACATGGAGGTCATTGTATATTCAGCATTACACTGGTAGTTGGTCTTATTACATTGGTGTCAATGTAGAAATCCCTAATTTCTATTGTCGGGTGGCGTAAAATCCCTTATTACATGGTGGTCAGTGTAAATACCCCCTTACATTGGTGGTCAATGTAAATTCCCCATTTCATTGGTAGAATCCCCCACTATATACTTGACAAAGATTTCCAGCTTTGCTCTGCATGATTCAGAATTTACCACAGTGTACTGCCTCCTAACTAATCCCATCCCTCCACCGGTGCCACTGATCCCATCAACCCCCCAGCATTGCCACTGACCCCAGGAGTCCTAGTAATCCTAGGAGTTTTCTGTCTATTGAAGGGTCCCCTCACCTCCCCAGTCCATGGTGTGCAGGCAGTGAGAAGATGATGTGCTGTAACCTTTAGCAACCAATCAGTGAGCAGTAATGTTGTGCACTAACCTCTTGCAACCAATCATTGAGCGGTAAGGATATGCAGTAACCTCTAGGAACCAATCAGTGAGCAACAATAATCTGCAGTAACCTCTAACAACCAATTAGTTTGTGATATAGATGTCCAGTGACCTCTAGCAATCAATCAGTGAGCAGTAGGGATGAGCCGAACATACCCGGGTTCGGTTCGCATCAGAACGTTCGAACAGACCGCGGGTTCGCGCGAACATTTAGAACCCCATTGAAGTCTATGGGACTCGAACGTTCGAATTCAAAAATGATCATTTTAAAGACCAATGTTCAATTTAATGTTGGTAAACGTCTTTCAGAACCCGGGTCTTGCCCCAGGGAACATGTATCAATCGAAAAAAATATTTTAAAAACGGCCGTTTTTGCGGAGCAGCGATTTTAATGATGTTTAAAGTGAAAAAAAAAATGAAAAATTCCTTCAAATATCACACCTGCTGTGTGTCTCTAGTAGTGGCACGTGTTTAGAAATGTCCCTGCACAACATTAAATTATTATAAGAACAAAGGGCCATATTCTCATACATTTCAGGCGGCGGAACGTATGTACTTTACGTTACGCCGCCGCAAGTTTAAGTGGCAAGTGCCGGATTCCCAAACCACTTACCTGTGAACTTGCGGCGGCATCGCGTAAAGTCCACCCGTGTAAGCCATCCTAATTCAAATGATCCAGGCAGGGGGCGTGGATCATTTAAATTAGGCGCGCTCCCGCGCCGATCGTAATGCGCATGCTCCGTCGGGTAAATTACCCGACTTGCATCGCGCTAAATGACGTCTCACGGACGTCATTTGTTTTGACTGTAACGTAAATGGCGTCCAGCGCCATTCACGGACGACTTACGTAAACGACGTTCAATTTTGAAATTTCGACGCGGGATCGACGGCCATACTTAACATTGAGTACGCCACCTAGGGGGCATCTTTATCTTTACGCCGCGTATCGCTTACGGAAACGACGTTAAAACACTACGGCGGGCAAGCGTACGTTCGAGAATCGGCGTGAGTAGTCATTTGCATATTCTACGCTGACCGCCACCTAGCGGTCAGCGTAAATATTGCAGCCTAAGATACAACGGCGCAGGCTGGTGTATCTTAGGCATGTTTAAGTGTATCTCATTTTGAGAATACACTTAAACATAGGAAAGGGACTTACGTAGGCGTATCTGTTGATACGCCTACGTAACTTGTTTAAGAATATGGCCCAAAGTAATTTAATACTGCTTGCGCACGTGCTGTGTGGGAACAATATCTCGATTATTTTAGGGGTGGTGGGGGGGTGGCATTATCTTTTTGGGAAAGCAAAATTGTAGAAAAAAGGGCACCCCTCAAACATACTGTAATTACTGTAACAAAGAGCCACGTGCAAAGTATTGCATCAAAAAAATTTATTAGGCGCCCCTGTTACACAGGGGCATAAAAATGTGTCCGTAGGCGCAACATAACACTGCAACCCCTCCCAATATCTGTAATTGGAGCACAACAAGGAGCCACGTGCAAAGTATTGCATCAAAAATTGTTATTAGGCGCCCCTGTTACACAGGGGCATAAAAATGTGTCCGTAGGCGCAACATAACACTGCAACCCCTCCCAATATCGGTAATTGGAGCGCAACAAGGAGCCACGTGCAAAGTATTGCATCAAAAATTGTTATTAGGCACCCCTGTTACACAGGGGCATAAAAATGTGTCCGTAGGCGCAACATAACACTGCAACCCCTCCCAATATCTGTAATTGGAGCGCAACAAGGAGCCACGTGCAAAGTATTGCATCAAAAATTGTTATTAGGCACCCCTGTTACACAGGGGCATAAAAATGTGTCCGTAGGCGCAACATAACACTGCAACCCCTCCCAATATCTGTAATTGGAGTGCAACAAGGAGCCACGTGCAAAGTATTGCATCAAAAATTGTTATTAGGCGCCCCTGTTACACAGGGGCAAAAAAAAGGTTTCCGTAGGCGCAACATAACACTGCAACCCCTCCCAATATCTGTAATTGGAGCGCAACAAGGAGCCACGTGCAAAGTATTGCATCAAAAATTGTTATTAGGCGCCCCTGTTACACAGGGGCACAAAAATTGTGCCTTAGGCCCCATACACACGAGAGGATTTATCCGCAGATACGGTCCAGCGGACCGTATCCGCGGATAAATCCTCTCGAGGATTTCAGAAGATTTCTATGCGATGGCGTGTACACACCATCGCATTGAAATCCGCGCTGAAATCATCTGGCGATGACGTGTCGCGCCGTCGCCGCTATTATGACGCGGCGACGGGCGCGACGCTGTCATATAAGGAATTCCACGCATGCGTCAAATCATTACGACGCGTGCGGGGAATCCCTTTGGACGGATGGATCCGGTGAGTCTGTACAGACGAGCGGATCCATCCGTTGGAATGGATTCCAGCAGATGGATTTGTTGTGCATGTCAGCAAATATCCGATCTGCTGGAATCCATCCCAGAGGAGATTTCTCCGCGGAAAAAGATCCGCTGGCGTGTACACACCATAGGATCTATCCGCAGAAACCCATTTGCTGGGATTTATCTGCGGATAGATTCTATCGTGTGTACGGGGCCTTAGGCCACGTGCAAAGTATTGCATCAAAAATTGTTATTAGACGCCCCTGTTACACAGGGGCACAAAAATTGTGCCTTAGGCCACATGCAAAGTATTGCATCAAAAATTGTTATTAGACGCCCCTGTTACACAGGGGCACAAAAATTAGGCCTTAGGCCACGTGCAAAGTATTGCATCAAAAATTGTTATTAGGCGCCCCTGTTAAACAGGGGCAGAAAAATTAGGCCTTAGGCACTGGTGGCGGAGCACAGAAAAACAACATTTCTTACTAGCTAACAGCATGAAAAGTGAGGAGGAGAAGGATATTCCATCAGCAGCACAACAGGACAGTCACTCAGCATCAGCAGTCTCAAAGGGATCTGATATTTCAACACAAAATTCTTATTCAGTAACATCAGCATCAGGTGCTTGGTAGCCGGTGTTGATCCAAGCCTGATTCATTTTGATGAAGGTCAGTCGATCAACAGAGTCGGTGGAGAGGCGTACCCTGTGATCGGTCACAAAGCCTCCAGCAGCACTGAATGTGCGTTCTGAAAGAACACTGGATGCAGGGCAAGCCAGTAGCTCAATTGCATACTGTGCAAGCTCTGGCCAGTGATCCATCCTCAAGACCCAGTAAGCCAGAGGATTTTTCGTGGGGAAGGTGTCCAAGTCGGATCTTGCCGCTAGGTATTCCCGGACCATGTAAACCAGACGCTGGCGATGGTTGCTGGAACCGGTCAGACCTTGGGGCTGCGGACTAAAAAATTGTCTGAACGCATCGGTCAGACGGCCACCTTCTCCACCGCTCCTTCTCTGACTCACCGAAGCCTCAGCAAGACGTTGTCCAGGGCCAGGTTTTGGTAATCCCCCCGGTTCTGGGAACGCATTGCACAGACCCTTCTGCAAGGCCTCCCGCAGTAGTTTCATCTTCTGCTCCCTCTGCGATGGCAACATAAGATCCGTTACCTTACTCTTGTAACGTGGATCAAGGAGAGTTGCCAGCCAGTAATGATCCCTCTCCTTGATAGCACGTACACGAGGATCCTTACGCAGGCTTTGCAGGATCAGGGAGGCCATGCAGCGTAGGTTTGCAGAGGCATTCGGGGCACAGTCCTCTGGGTCACTGAGGACGACAGGATCCTCAGCCACCTCATCCCAGCCACGTAAAAGTCCACGTGTTCCTTGGGACTGTAAATGATCCCTTAAAGACTGCTGCTGTTGATGCTGAGTGCTAGGCTCCACCTCCATGCTGCTGATACAATCCTCCTCCTCCTCCTCTTCCTCATCCTCCTCCTCCTCTTCCTGTGTTCCAGGTGGGCAAGCAGGAACAGTGTCTGGATAAAGGGGGCCTTGAGAGGTAAGGAAGTCCTCCTCTTCCTCCCTCTGTTCTGCCTCAAAGGCCCTGTCCATTATTCCACGTAGGGTGTGCTCCAACATGTGAATAAGCGGGACAGTCTCACTGATGCATGCACTGTCACTGCTCACCATCCTCGTGGCCTCCTCAAATGGTGACAGGACAGTGCATGCATCCCTGATCAAGGCCCACTGGCGTGGTGAAAAAAAACCAAGCTCCCCTGAGCCAGTTCTGCTGCCATATTGGCACAGGTACTCATTGATGGCCCTCTGCTGCGTGTGCAGCCGCTGCAGCATGGCCAACGTAGAGTTCCATCTGGTGGGCATGTCACAGATTAGGCGGTTCTTGGGCAGGTTGTATTCCCTCTGGAGGTCTGTCAGCCGAGCAGTGGCATTATATGACCTCCGGAAATGCACACAGACTTTCCTGTCCTGCCTCAGGACATCCTGTAAGCCAGGGTACCTGCCCAAGAACCGCTGCACCACCAAATTGAGAACATGCGCAAAACAGGGCACATGGGTGAGTTTTCCACGTCGCAGGGCAGAGAGGAGGTTGGTGCCATTATCGCTGACCACCATTCCAGGCTTCAGCTGGCGTGGCGTCAACCACCTCTGAGCCTGCCCCTGCAGAGCTGAAAGAACCTCTTCCCCAGTGTGGCTCCTGTCTCCCAAGCACACCAGCTCTAGGACCGCATGGCATCTCTTGGCCTGCATTCCTGCCTAGCCCGTCGTACGCCTACGGAGCACGGCTGGTTCTGAGCCAACATCACCACAGGAAGAGGCCACAGAGGAAGAAGAAGAGGAGGGGGTGGAGGAGAGAGGTGTGTCACAAGCAGTTGTAGTGTTTTGGAGGCGTGGTGGTGGAACAACCTCCAAAACTACTGTACCTTGACCTGCGTCCTTCCCAGCTGCCAGCAGAGTCACCCAATGGGCCGTAAAAGACAGGTAACGTCCCTGTCCATGCCTGCTGGACCATGAGTCAGCGGTAAGATGCACCTTACCACTGACCGCCCTGTCCAGCGAGGTATGGACATTGCCTTCCACATGCCGGTAGAGAGCCGGAATCGCCTTCCGTAAAAAAAAGTGGTGTTTGGGTACTTGCCACTGAGGTACTGCACATTCCACAAACTCACGGAAGGGGGCAGAATCAACCAACTGAAAAGGTAGCAGTTGAAGTGCTAGCAATTTTGCTAAGCTAGCATTCAACCGCTGGGCATGTGGATGGCTGGGAGCGTACTTCTTTCGGCGCTGCAGCAGCTGGGGCAGGGAAATTTGTCTGGTAATATCAGTAGATTGGCCGGATGTACTACCACTACTACGTTGTGACACACCTATTTCTACACCTTTGGTGCAGGCTGCAGAGAGGACTGGGGTCTAGTGGGGTTTGAGGTCACAGAAGGGCAAGAGGAGGACCGCTTTGGTCTTTGGTGTGGGTCTTTCTGGTATGCCTGCCAACGAGCTGCATGGCAGGTCGACATATGTCTGGACAAGCATGTGGTGCCCAAGCGGGTGATGTTTTGGCCACGCGAGATACGCTTGAGACATATGTTGCAAACAGCAAAGGTTGGATCTGATGGACAGGTTTCAAAAAAGGCCCACACCAAAGAACTTTTGCTGTACCGTTGAGACACAGCAGCGCCACGTAATGCAGTTGGTGTACTGCCCTTAAGCTGACCCCTGGAGGGCTTCCTGCCTCTTTGAAGATGTGCCTGTGCCTCGTCCTCTTCCTCCTCCTCCTCTCTCCTACCAGGCACCCAGGTAGAGTCAATGACCTCATCATCCCCTCCCTCCTCATCATCACTGGCGACAACCTGGCAGTATGCTCCAGCTGGGGGAACATCACTCCCAGATTGTTGTCCCTCTCGGCCACCCCCTCTCCCTGGGCTCACATCAATGCCTTCCTCTATCAGTGTTCCGTCATCGGAGTCTTCAAAACGCTGCACATCTTCAGCTAGCATGTACCCAACACTGTGTTGAAACAGTTCGGGGGACTCCTCAGGAGGACACGGTGGGACTAGGGAAGGATTGTGTGATACCATTGTGCAGAGGGTAGAGGACGCCTTGGCAGCTGCTTTGCCAGACAAACTATAATCAGTCTGTGTGAGAGAGAATGAGGAGGATGAGGACGGCTTGGTCATCCACTCAACTAATTTCTCAGCATGTTGAGGCTCAACACGGCCAGCTCCCGAAAAGAAGGACGAGCGGCCACGGCCACGTGCTGAAGAGGATGCACCACATCCATCACCAGCGTTACCTCTAGATGCAGAGCCTGCTTGCCCTCGTGACTCTCTGCCTCCCTTTGTCCTTCCAGCCATAGTTATGCGTTCAGGTGTTATGTAACAAAATAGTCGCAGTCACACCAACTGCGTTCAGATTGTATTAAACAGCAACCACACAGTAAGAGCGACTTGGCTCAAGTGTTATGTAACAAAATAGTCGCTGTCACACCAACTGCGTTCAGATGGTATTAAACAGCAACCACACAGTAAGAGCGACTTGGCTCAAGTGTTAAGTAACAAAATAGTCGCAGTCACACCAACTGCGTTCAGATGGTATTTAACAGCAACCACACAGTAAGAGCGACTTGGCTCAAGTGTTATGTAACAAAATAGTCGCTGTCACACCAACTGCGTTCAGATGGTATTAAACAGCAACCACACAGTAAGAGCGACTTGGCTCAAGTGTTATGTAACAAAATAGTCGCTGTCACACTAACTGCTTTCAGATGGTATTAAACAGCAACCACACAGTAAGAGCGACTTGGCTCAAGTGTAAAGTAACAAAATAGTCGCTGTCACACCAACTGCGTTCAGATGGTATTAAACAGCAACCACACAGTAAGAGCGACTTGGCTCAAGTGTTATGTAACAAAATAGTCGCTGTCACACCAACTGCGTTCAGATGGTATTAAACAACAACCACACAGTAAGAGCGACTTGGCTCAAGTGTTATGTAACAAAATAGTCGCTGTCACACCAACTGCTTTCAGATGGTATTAAACAGCAACCACACAGTAAGAGCGACTTGGCTCAAGTGTAAAGTAACAAAATAGTCGCAGTCACACCAACTGCGTTCAGATGGTATTAAACAGCAACCACACAGTAAGAGCGACTTGGCTCAAGTGTTATGTAACAAAATAGTCGCTGTCACACCAACTGCTTTCAGATGGTATTAAACAGCAACCACACAGTAAGAGCGACTTGGCTCAAGTGTAAAGTAACTAAATAGTCGCTGTCACACCAACTGCGTTCAGATGGTATTAAACAGCAACCACACAGTAAGAGCGACTTGGCTCAAGTGGTATGTAACAAAATAGTCGCTGTCACACCAACTGCGTTCAGATGGTATTAAACAGCAACCACACAGTAAGAGCGACTTGGCTCAAGTGTAAAGGGGAGAAGAAGAGCATCCACGAATTAATAAAAAAGGGGGGGGTTTAATTTGATAAGACTTACCACAGTAAAAAACTTGTGAGGAATACAACCAGGCCATAAAGAAAGAACCTGGTGATGTCACACCAGATATGCCGGGCAGAGGGTGTGAGCAAGGCAGCAAGGTTGGGGGGGACTATGAGGGCGCAATGAGTACAAGAAGGTCCAAAAATGCTGGTGAAACCAGTATTGTGTCATAGGAGGAATGTATCCCTGTAAATGACAGTTGCATGGTACTGCATGGACTGAGCGGTAAAAGTAAGCTGCGCCCAAGAAGAACCCCAATATACTGCCGAACACGTCCTGAGACTGTCACGGCCATGCCATCAGACCGCCGATGGACAGATCCACATTACTTGATCATGCTCTGCTGGGGTTTTTTGCCTTCCTCTGGATCAACTGTGGGAATGGAGTTGGGTGTATAGGATTTTACTGTGTTTTTTATTTTTGTTTTTTTATTTTTTGTGGTTGAACTGGATGGACTTGTGTCTTTTTTCAACCTGACTAACTATGTAACTATGTACTTACCTGATGGCCGGTCGGCCGTTAAGTAAGCCATCCCAACTCGGAGACGCCCTAAGCACTGCCTGACGGCAGCGCCATGACGTCACCGGGTCAGTCTCCCCACACGATGCAAGTGCACGGTGGGTGCTGCTGTGCGTGTGCGATCAACTCGAGCCAAGGGGCGGGGAGCCCCGAGCCGAGAGGGAGCAAGAGGGGGTGAGACAAAGTATCGAGAATGTCTATTAACCAATCAATCATGAAGACAATATCAAAATTGGGATCACCAAGCAGACTAGGATATAAATAATATTATGTAAAGGAATTTACCAGTTAGAGGCACTCAGGGGAAGAGAGAAACGGGTGTGTTATCCACCCAATAATATGAACAAAAAGGGGAGTATAGCCTCATATATAGAAAACTAAGTTGGTTAAAATAGTACCTTTTCATCCCGGTTATGTTAAAAAGGGGCGAGTGGGGGCGAGGGACCAGTGGCTGAAGTTGGACCCAACGCCACCCATTCAATGGTTTGGAAGGGACTATCTCGGTACTGATGAAATACATAAAACATAATGAAGTAAAAAAGTTTATTGATATATAAAAATTGCAAAACAGATAAAAGTACACTTCAATGTATATTATATTGCTGATGTTTGTTACATACCTTTATTGCATCACCCTATAGATTGGCAGTCCTGACGAAGCGGCAACCCCGCGAAACTAGTCGACGTTTGACCAATCATTGAAGTGTACTTTTATCTGTTTTGCAATTTTTATATATCAATAAACTTTTTTACTTCATTATGTTTTATGTATTTCATCAGTACCGAGATAGCCCCTTCCAAACCATTGAATGGGTGGTGTTGGGTCCAACTTCAGCCACTGGTCCCTCGCCCCCACTCGCCCCTTTTTAACATAACCGGGATGAAAAGGTACTATTTTATCCAACTTAGTTTTCTATATATGAGGCTATACTCCCCTTTTTGTTCATATTATTGGGTGGATAACACACCCGTTTCTCTCTTCCCCTGAGTGCCTCTAACTGGTAAATTCCTTTACATAATATTATTTATATCCTAGTCTGCTTGGTGATCCCAATTTTGATATTGTCTTCATGATTGATTGGTTAATAGACATTCTCGGTATTGAATGAGTAGACCCCATTGGTCCAATGTAATGTATTAATCCAATATATGTTGTGACATTGATCAAACTATTGATATAATGCATATATATTGCTTGTACCCCATGAATGGTTTGAACTTTCTCTTTAGGATGGATGTATCTTAAAATCATTGACCTTTATCAAAGGTGCTATGTATCACTACGGGCGGGCTACCCCCCTGCCGCAAAGGAATTATTATGTGTTATCTACACTTTTAGCTCCAGCAATTTTAGATTTCTCCCTTATTCCCTATTGTTTTGAAATTTCAACTCCATTGGGGCACACCCGTACCGGTAAATCTTTTCCATACACATATCGTGTTTATTCCGTTATTTATTCAAACATTGTCATTTTATTTATTTTCTCTTACCATCCTGCAGGCATTATCACCTTACATTCTCAATCCCCCGTCCCAAGAATGGGCTTTACCTTCTACCATCACCACACTTTCTTAATACATTATCCTTTCACACTTCTGTGTTGGCACTTTATTGTTCCTCCACTTTTTCTTTCACATAACTTCTCACTTCACCTTAACCCTTGGCTACAATTATGGCAGCATCTTATTCACTCACTATTATTTTTGCATATGCACTCGGGTCTAGGGCCAGGAGGCGCCCTTAATTCGTGGCCTCCTGACACCCCAACACCCCAGATTAATTTCACTTTTAATCCTCCCCCACCTCACTTCCTTGTCTATCATCACTTGTATGTGTCCTCCCATATATTTGCTTCTCTCCTCTGCCCTGCTAAGTAGAAATATCTATTCCTGACGTTTTTTGTTTTGCCACAATCAGCAAGGTGACAATATTCTAGGACACCATCATTAGCAGTCTATTTTGTGGGATTTATACCCCCACTTTCACTTTTTACTACTATATCTTTTTATTATATTATTATTAAATGTTATTTCCTGTGTATTTAATTACCCTCTGAGTCAATTGGATGCGGTTTTAGCTGCCTGCACCTCCCAATCGCGGCGGACTTGTGTCTCCCCTGGCGGGGGTGATACTTTGTCTCACCCCCTCTTGCTCCCTCTCGGCTCGGGGCTCCCCGCCCCTTGGCTCGAGTTGATCGCACACGCACAGCAGCACCCACCGTGCACTTGCATCGCGTGGGGAGACTGACCCGGTGACGTCATGGCGCTGCCCGAGTTGGGATGGCTTACTTAACGGCCGACCGTTTGCAATTTTTATATATCAATAAACTTTTTTACTTCATTATGTTTTATGTATTTCATCAGTACCGAGATAGTCCCTTCCAAACCATTGAATGGGTGGCGTTGGGTCCAACTTCAGCCACTGGTCCCTCGCCCCCACTCGCCCCTGCTTTCAGATGGTATTAAACAGCAACCACACAGTAAGAGCGACTTGGCTCAAGTGTAAAGTAACAAAATAGTCGCTGTCACACCAACTGTGTTCAGATGGTATTAAACAGCAACCACACAGTAAGAGCGACTTGGCTCAAGTGTTATGTAACAAAATAGTCGCTGTCACACCAACTGCGTTCAGATGGTATTAAACAGCAACCACACAGTAAGAGCGACTTGGCTCAAGTGTTATGTAACAAAATAGTCGCTGTCACACCAACTGCTTTCAGATGGTATTAAACAGCAACCACACAGTAAGAGCGACTTGGCTCAAGTGTAAAGTAACAAAATAGTCGCTGTCACACCAACTGCGTTCAGATAGTATTAAACAGCAACCACACAGTAAGAGCGACTTGGCTCAAGTGTTATGTAACAAAATAGTCGCAGTCACACCAACTGCGTTCAGATGGTATTTAACAGCAACCACACAGTAAGAGCGACTTGGCTCAAGTGTTATGTAACAAAATAGTCGCTGTCACACCAACTGCGTTCAGATGGTATTAAACAGCAACCACACAGTAAGAGTGACTTGGCTCAAGTGTTATGTAACAAAATAGTCGCTGTCACACCAACTGCTTTCAGATGGTATTAAACAGCAACCACACAGTAAGAGCGACTTGGCTCAAGTGTAAAGTAACAAAATAGTCGCTGTCACACCAACTGCGTTCAGATGGTATTAAACAGCAACCACACAGTAAGAGCGACTTGGCTCAAGTGTTATGTAACAAAATAGTCGCTGTCACACCAACTGCGTTCAGATGGTATTAAACAGCAACCACACAGTAAGAGCGACTTGGCTCAAGTGTAAAGTAACAAAATAGTCGCAGTCACACCAACTGCGTTCAGATGGTATTAAACAGCAACCACACAGTAAGAGCGACTTGGCTCAAGTGTTATGTAACAAAATAGTCGCTGTCACACCAACTGCTTTCAGATGGTATTAAACAGCAACCACACAGTAAGAGCGACTTGGCTCAAGTGTAAGGTAACTAAATAGTCGCTGTCACACCAACTGCGTTCAGATGGTATTAAACAGCAACCACACAGTAAGAGCGACTTGGCTCAAGTGTAAAGTAACAAAATAGTCGCAGTCACACCAACTGCCTTTAGTTGCTATTAAGCAGCACACACGCAGTAATAGCGACTGCGGTCAAATGTGATTTAACAGCACGCACGCAGTGACACCAACTGCCTTTAGTTGCTATTAAGCAGCACGCACGCAGTGATAGCGACTGCGGTCAAATGCGATTTAACAGCACGCACGCACGCAGTGACACCAACTGCCTTTAGTTGCTATTAAACAGCACGCACGCAGTAATAGCGACTGCGGTCAAATGCGATTTAACAGCACGCACGCAGTGACACCAACTGCCTTTAGTTGCTATTAAACAGCACGCACGCAGTAATAGCGACTGCGGTCAAATGCGATTTAACAGCACGCACGCAGTGACACCAACTGCCTTTAGTTGCTATTAAACAGCACGCACGCAGTAATAGCGACTGCGGTCAAATGCGATTTAACAGCACGCACGCAGTGACACCAACTGCCTTTAGTTGCTATTAAACAGCACGCACGCAGTAATAGCGACTGCGGTCAAATGCGATTTAACAGCAAGCAAGGACACCAACTGCATTTAGTTGCTATTAAGCAGCACGCACGCAGTAATAGCGACTGCGGTCAAATGCGATTTAACAGCACGCTCGCAGTGACACCAACTGCCTTTAGTTGCTATTAAACAGCACGCACGCAGTAATAGCGACTGCGTTTCTGTGCAATTCAATAGCCCAGTTGCATTAACAGCGACTGCGCTTCTGTGCAAATAAATTGCACACGTGCAGTAACAGGTAATGCGTCTGTGTGTGCAATTAACTAGCACACGTTCAATAACACAGAATAATAATTTTAAAGTAAATCCCTAATGCAGGCAATAAAAAACGTTAGAGCACTGCATGTAGAACAATCTCCTGCCTGACAGATACTAATAGATAAACTAGCTGAGCTGTACAGTTTATAAATATATTGACAACGCCTAAGGATGTGAATATATTCTCTACAAACTGTACTTTTAACTATACTGACTACACTTCCTACTCTATCTATCTATCTATCTATCTATCTATCTATCTATCTATCTATCTATCTATCTATCTATCTATCTGGTTAAGACACTGGCCCAGATTCAGGTAGAACCGCGCAATATTTGCGTGGGCAAAGGGCAACGATTTTTGATCTGCGCCCACGCAAATATTTCGATTTGCCCGCGATTCACGGAGCAGTAGCTCCGTAAATTGCGCGGGCGCTATGCTAATTTGCCCTGCGTAAGGGCGCCTAATGTAAATGATCCCGCCGGGGGCGGGAATCATTTAAATTAGGCGCGCTCCCGCGCCGAGCGAACAGCGCATGCTCCGTCGGTAAACTTTCCCGACGTGCATTGTGGCAAATGACGTCGCAAGGACGTCATTTGCTTCTAAGTGAACGTGAATGGCGTCCAGCGCCATTCACGAATCACTTACGTAAACGACGTGAAATTCAAATTTCACGAGCGGGAAGGGTGGCTATACTTTAGCATTGGCTGCGCCTACTATGAGTAGGAGCAGCCTTACGCTAAAGTCGCCGTACGGAAACTCCGTACCTTGCGTGCGCAGGGCCCGCGCAACTTTTGTGATTCGGTGGTAGTATGCAATTTGCATACTATACGCCGATCACAATGGCCGCGCCCCCTAGCGGCCAACGCAAGAATGCAGCCTGAGATATGAAGGCATAAGGAGGCTTATGTCTGTCATATCCTAGGCTGCAGTCCGCGTAGCGATGTTCCTGAATCAGGGGCATTCGCTACGCGGGAGCAAAACAGCTATTGCGCCGCGCAACCTATGGTTGCGCGGGCGAAATAGCTTCTTGAATCTGGGCCACTGTGTCTCTATCTCTCTATCTCTCTCTGTCTGACTGACTGATCTTCTCTAGAACCGCCAACACACTACACTAGGCAGCCGTGCAGGCTGCCTTTTATAGTGGGGGGCGTGTACTAATCCCCCTGAGCCATAATTGGCCAAAGCCACCCTGGCTTTGGCCAATTATGGCTCTTCGTTTTTTGAGCGCTGTGATTGGCCAAGCATGCGGGACATACAGCATGCTTGGCCAATCATCAGCGCTCAACGCCCCAGTGAATTATGGGACGTTTTGTGTCATTCGAATTTGGCGCGAACGATCCGTTTTGTTCGATTTTCGACGAACAATCGAACGACCGATGTTCGATTCGAACATACGTTCGATTCGAACATACGTTCGAATCGAACGCGGAGCTCATCCCTAGTGAGCAGTATTGATGTAAAGTAATCTCTAGCAACCAATCAACAAGCAGAAGTCATGTGCTGTAACCTCTAGAAAATAAACAGTGAGCCATAATGTGTGTTGTAACCTCTAGCAGCCAGTCAGTGAGCGGTAATGATACTCTGTAACCTCTGGCAACCAATCACAATCGCTGCCTGATCTGATTCAGTAAACAGATTTTCAATCTAGCTACTATTTATTGTATGTCTCAGAGCGGGTATAGAGCGAATTTACAGGGAAGGGGTGGCCCAAGAAAATGTTTGCCCCGGGTCCAATCAATATTAAAGATGGCCCTGGCAAAGTGTCAACCTTTTACTCTCCTGCCAATATGCCTTGTACTTGTTTTTATAGATTTTTTTATTTTTATTAAAGAAGCTTTTATTTGCATTATATGGGTGTGCAGCCGTCCAATCTTTCTTTTCAGGATTTTATTGTTTAATTTGAAGAAGAGACTATTTTGTACACTGTATTAGATATAATGTGTGGAATTTGTTTATTTAGCACTGCTAATTTTGAAAGTGCTACATTGTTTCTACGTACTACATTATATATGTTTTTGAATAACATGTTTTTTGTAAGCTTGTGGTAAGTTTATGTAGCATCTGAGCTGCGTTGGAGGAGGTTGTTACTAAAGCGAGAAGTAGTCACAATCTATGTTATGTTTTACTGTTTAATATTATTGGTATTTATATGGCATTGACATTTTCCATTGTATATATATTGTCCATTCACATCAGTCCCTGCCCTCAAGGAGCTTACAGTGTAACCCATGATCGGGTCACAGGAGCTGAAGAACAGGGAGAGGTGAGTGTAAACAAACCTTCCCCGTTCTTCTCTGTGGCTTGTCACTGATCGCCTGTTATAGGGAACGACGGTCAGTGACGTCACGCATCCAGCCACGCCCCCTACAGTAAGAATCACTCCCTTAGGGCACACTTAACCCCTTAGCGCCCCCTAGTGGTTAACCCCTTCACTGCCATTGTCATTTTCACAATACTTTCGCTGTGAAAATGACAATGGTCCCAAAAATGTGTCAAAAGTGTCCGATGTGCCTGCCATGATGTCGCAGTCACGAAAAAAATCGCTGATCGCCGCCATTACTAGTAAAAAAAAAATATTAACAAAAATGCCATAAAACTAACCCATATTTTGTAAACGCTATAACTTTTGCGCAAACCAATCAATAAGCGCGTATTGTGATTTTTTTTTAACAAAAATATGTAGATGAATACGTATCGGCCTAAACTGAGGAAAAAAAGTATTTTTATATATTTTTGGGGGATATTTATTATAGCAAAAAGTAAAAAATATAGAATTTTTTTCAAAATTGTCGCTCTATTTATGTTTAATGGGGAAAATATAAAAACCGCAGAGGTGATCAAAAACCGCCAAAAGAAAGCTCTATTTGTGGGAAAAAAAGGACGTCCATTTTGTTTTGGAGCCACGTCGTACGAACGCGCAATTGTCAGTTAAAGCAACGCAATGCCGAATCGCAAAAAGGGGCCAGGTCCTTTACCTGCATTAATGGTCTGGGTCTTAAGTGGTTATTCTAACTCCAAGAATCTAAAAAAATCTGCATTTCAAAGGTTAATTAAATATGTCTGGAGGCATGTAGAAGAGCCTGTTTCATTTAACTGATTTGTCCCTCCAACCAGCTTCAGTACTCTTCCTTAGTGATGTCGCGAACCTAAAAATTCGCGTTCGCGAACGGCGATTGCGAACTTGCGCATATGTTCGCGAATGTGCGAACCGGGCGAACCGCCATAGACTTCTATGGGCAGGCGAATTTTAAAACGCACAGGGACTCTTTCCGGCCACAATAATGATGGAAAAGTTGTTTCAAGGGGACTAACACCTGGACTGTGGCATGCCGGAGGGGGATCCATGGCAAAACTCCCATGGAAAATTACGTAGTTGTCGCAGAGCCCGTTTTTAATCCATAAAGGGCATAAATCACCTAACATTCATAAAATGTTTTGAATAAAAGCTCTAAAACATCAAGTATGATGTTATATCGATCAGGTAGTGTAAGGCTTAGGGTTAGGGTTACGGTTAGGGTTACAGATAGAGTTAGGGTTAGGGTAACAGATAGGGTTAGGGTTAGAGATAGGGTTAGGGTTAGGATAACAGATAGCGTTAGTGTTACAGATAGGGTTAGGGTAACAGATAGGGTTAGGGTAACAGATAGGGTTACATTTAGGGTTAGGGTTAGAGATAGGGTTAGGGTTAGGGTAACAGATAGCGTTAGGGTTAGGGTAGGGTTAGGGTTAGGGTAACAGATAGGGTTAGGGTAGGGTTAGGGTTACAGACAGGGTTAGGGTTACAGATAGACTGTAACCCTAACCCTATCTGTAACCCTAACCCTGTCTGTAACCCTAACCCTATCTGTAACCCTAACCCTATCTGTAACCCTAACCCTAACTGTATCCCTAACCCTAACTGTAACCCTAACCCTATCTGTAACCCTAACCCTGTCTGTAATAGGGTTAGGGTTCACAGTGACAGACCAAACTCTGACAGATCAAACTCCCCGTTTAACGCACCACAAACACCTGCAAACAGTCCATTTGCACAACCGCAAACTCCCCATTTACACAAGGTTGGATACCAAGCTAGCCATGTCCCGTTCCTTGTCCTCACTGACGTCAATGAACGTTTTGGAGATTGCAGGCGATGGGGTTTTTTCAAAGCCTATGGTCGTGCTTAGGTAGTTCAGTGACAGCTAAGTGACCCAGAAAACAATGATTCTGCAGTGTGGGCCCATTGTTGGCCTAGTAGGCTTTAATGATCACCTTAGATGATCACAAAGAAAATTTATGTTTTTTCTATGCAAAATTATCCAGCCGATCGCTTTTGGTCTGATCACAATGAAGCAACGACCGTATCATCTGGGGTGTGCCAACATTGCCATTGCCAACACTCATAGAGGTGGTCGCTTCATTGTGATACGCAAGCCCCTTCACCACAACAAGGTAACGATCACGAAGGGGAATTGACACATGTATGTGCCTTTTCTTTTTGTTTTGTTTTTGCAGCCACAGTGCAGCACCAGAGGCCATAAAAATTAGGCATGTACACATGTCTGAAAAATTAGGTATTGTTGCTGCTGTAGCAGCGGCCAGAAAAATTGATGTTTTCCAGGCAGAAAGTGCACTAAAACATTGAGGCTTGAACCCTAGTTGGTGGCGGATAAGCCAAGCAAGTCATCCGGCATGCAGAGATAAAATACAGCAGCGTGTGGAACATTTGTAGCCCAAGGAAGCTCATCTCATCAGGCCTTTAGTCAAATGTATCGCCCACTGTCAGTCCCTTTGGGATCCATGCCTCATTCATCTTAATAAAGGTGAGGTAATCTAGACTTTTTTGACCTAGGCGACTTCTCTTCTCAGTGACAATACCTCCTGCTGCACTGAAGGTCCTTTCTGAAAGGACACTTGAAGGACAGAAGTTCTATCGCAAATTGGGATAGCTCAGGCCACAGGTCAAGCCTGCACACCCAGTAGTCAAGGGGTTCATCGCTCCTCAGAGTGTCGATATCTGCAGTTAAGGCGAGGTAGTCTGCTACCTGTCGGTCTAGTCGTTCTCTGAGGGTTGACCCTGAAGGGCTGTGGCGACGCGTAGGGCTGAAAAAGCTCTGCATGTCCTCCATCAACAACACATCTGTAAAGCGTCCTGTCCTTGCCGGCGTGGTCATGGTAGGAGGAGGATTACTTTCACCTCTTCCACTGTTAGATTCCCGTTGTGCTGTGACATCACCCTTGTATGCTGTGTAAAGCATACTTTTTAATTTATTTTGGAACTGCTGCATCCTTTCCGACTTCCGGTAATTTGGTAACATTTCAGGCACTTTCTGCTTATACCGGGGGTCTAGTAGCGTGGCCACCCAGTACAGGTCATTCTCCTTCAGCCTTTTTATACGAGGGTCCCTCAACAGGCACGACAGCATGAAAGACCCCATTTGCACAAGGTTGGATGCCGAGCTACTCATGTCCCGTTCCCCGTCCTCACTGAAGGTCTGTTCTTCCTCCCAGCCACGTACAACACCACGGGTACCAGATAGGTGATAACGAGCACCCTGGGATGCCTGCTGTGGTTGGTCTTCCTCCTCCTCAAAGCCACATTCCTCCTCTGACTCCTCTTCCTCACACTCCTCTTCCAGCGTTTCTGCAGGTCCAGCAAGCGATGCTGATAAGGCTGTTTCTGGTGGTGGTGATGGTGACCACAACTCTTCCTCTTCCTCTCGCTCATCTACGGCCTGATCCAGCACTCTTCGCAGCGCACGTTCCAGGAAGAAAACAAATGGGATGATGTCGCTGATGCTGCCTTCAGTGTGACTGACTAGGTTTGTCACCTCCTCAAAAGGACGCATGAGCCTACAGGCATTGCGCATGAGTGTCCAGTAACGTGGCAAAAAAATTCCCAGCTGCGCAGAGGCTGTCCTAGCACCCCGGTCATACAAATACTCGTTGACGGCTTTTTCTTGTTGAAGCAGGCGGTCGAACATTAGGAGTGTTGAATTCCAACGTGTTGGGCTGTCGCAAATCAGTCGCCTCACTGGCATGTTGTTTCGCCGCTGGATATCTGAAAAGTGCGCCATGGCCGTGAAGGAACGCCTGAAATGGCCACACACCTTCCTGGCCTGCTTGAGCACATCCTGTAAGTCTGGGTACTTATGCACAAAGCATTGTACAATCAGATTCATCACATGTGCCATGCACGGGACATGTGTCAACTTGCCCAAATTCAATGCTGCCAACAAATTGCTTCCGTTGTCACACACCACTTTGCCGATCTCCAGTTGGTGCGGAGTCAGCCACTGAACCACCTGTGTGTTCAGGGCGGACAGGAGTGCTGGTCCGGTGTGACTCTCTGCTTTCAGGCAAGTCAACTCCAAGACGGCGTGACACTGTCGTATCCGTGATGTGGAATAGCCCCTGGGGAGCTGGGGGGGTGCAGTTGATGTGGAGCAAGACGCAGCAGCAGAAGAGGACTCAGCCGAGGAGGTTATCAAAGAGGATGGAGTAGGAGGAGTAGAGGAGGTGGCAGCAGACCTGCCTGCAAGTCGTGGCAGTGTCACCAACTCCTCTGCAGAGCCACGCATTACATGCTTGTCAGCTGTCAGCAGGTTTACCCAATGCGCAGTGTAGGTGATATACCTGCCCTGACCGTGCTTTGCAGACCAGGTATCAGTGGTCAGATAGACCCTTGCCCCAACACTGTGTGCCAGGGATGCCATGACTTCCTTTTGCACAATAGAGTACAGGTTGGGGATTGCCTTTTGTGAAAAGAAATTTTGGCCGGGTACCTTCGACTGCGGTGTCCCAATAGCTACAAATTTTTTGAAGGCCTCAGACTCCACCAGCTTGTATTGTAAAAGCTGGCGGGCTAAGAGTTCCGACAAGCCAGCTGTCAGACGCCGGGCAAGGGGTGACTCTGTGACATTGGCTTCTTACGCTCAAACATGTCCTTGACAGACACCTGACTGTGGGGAGATGAGCAGGAACTGCTCAAGGTGAGAGACGGAGTGGAGGTTGGTTGAGAGGGGGCAAGGAGGACAGCAGTGGTTGACATGACTGAAGATGCTGCACCAGGAGGAGGATGGTGGCTTTGAGCTTGTGTGCTGCTTGTACTCTTCATCATGTGTTGATCCCATAAACGTTTGTGATGTGCAATCATGTGCCTTCGCAAAGCAGTTGTACCTAGGTGGGTGTTGGATTTCCCACGACTCAGTTTCTTTTGGCACAGGTTGCAAATGGCATCACTGTTATCAGAGGCAGACACACAAAAAAAATGCCACACTGCTGAGCTTTGCAATGCCGGCATTCTGGTGGTGGCAACAGCATGCGTTCATTGGCGTGCTGTCTGGCTGACCCCGGATGCCGATACATGCTGTCTGACTGTGCCACTAGCTCTTTGCGACGACCTCCCCCTGCTTCCAACTCGTCTCCTCCTCCTCTCTGTCTCCCCATCTGAACTTTCCCCCTCTTCTTCTTCTCTTCGAGCGGGCACCCACGTGACATCCCCGGACACATCGTCATCATCAATCGCTTCACTTGTATCTGACAACTCAGCAAAGGAATCAGCAGCGGGTACATCATCATCACACCATACGTCAATGTGTGTAATGCTGCCTGACTGAGTCATATCCCTTTTATCTACAACCTCTGGCAATAATGGTTGCGCATCACTCATTTCTTCCAACTGATGTGTAAATAACTCCTCTGACAGATCAAGTGAAGCAGCTGTGATGCTAGTGTAGGTGGTGGCGGCATGCGGGCGAGTGGTAACTTGAGAGGTGCCCGAAGCTGAGCTGGAGGAGGATGGTGTGTCAAGGTTATGAGCGGAAGCTGTAGAAGATTGGGTGTCCTGTGTTAGCCAGTCAACTATGTCCTCAGAACTTTTGCAGTTCAGGGTACGTGGCCTCTGAACACTGGGTATTATTCTAGGGCCAAAGGGAATCACAGCACCACGACCACGACAGCCCCTGCGGGATGGCCTGCCTCTGCCAGTCATTTTTTCTTATTTGTTTAGTTGTACTATGCGTGCAAGCTACTGTGACACCAGATATGAGTGACACTGTGCACTGGCAGAAGTTGGCAGAGTAGATGCTGTAGGCCTGACACACGCCTGCAGACAATTAACTGCTATTCTATTGCAGTCAAAATTTTGTTTTTTCTTTTTAAATTTAATATACTATGCCACCAGATATATGAGTGGTGGCACTGGGCAAGTGGGCACAGTTCACACTATGAGCCTGACACACGCTGGCAACTGACTACTATTCTATTGCAGTACATTTTTTGGGGTTTTTAAATGTTATGTACTGTGCCACCAAGACAGATGAGTGGTGGGTGGCACTGGGCACAGTGTACGCTGTACCCTGACACACGCTGGCAGCCAGGCAACTGACTACAATTATATTGCAGTAATAAAAAAAAATGTAAATGTTATCGACTGTGCCACCAAGATAGATGGGTGGTGGATGGCACTGGGCACAGTGTACGCTGTACCCTGACACACGCTGGCAGACAGGCAACTGACTACAATTATATTGCAGTAATAAATTTTATTTTTTTTAAATGTTATCGACTGTGCCACCAAGATAGATGGGTGGTGGGTGGCACTGGGCACAGTGTACGCTGTACCCTGACACACGCTGGCAGACAGGCAACTGACTACAATTATTTTGCAGTAATAATTTTTTTTTTTTTATGTTATCGACTGTGCCACCAAGATAGATGGGTGGTGGGTGGCACTGGGCACAGTGTACCCTGACACACGCTGGCAGACAGGCAACTGACTACAATTATATTGCAGTAATAATTTTTTTTTTTTTTTAAATGTTATCTACTGTGCCACCAAGATAGATGAGTGGTGGATGGCACTGAGCACAGTGTACGCTGTGATCCTGACACACACAAGCTGCCTTCCTAGCAGGCAACTGCAATTAGATTACAGAGAAAAAAAAGCAGACTGATATACCAGCCCTAAAAAGGGCTTTTTGGAGTTACTAGCCCTAAAAAGGGCTTTTTGGGGTTACTAGCCTTAAAAGGGGCTTTTTGGGGTGCTGTCCTTACAGCAGAGATCAGATGAGTCGTTCAGGACACTGAAAACACTACTCTAGCTATTCTTTCCCTATCAATTCAGCAGCAGCAACACTATCCCTCCTCTCACTAAGAATGCAGGTTCCGAATGAATCTAAAATAGTTGCTGCCCTAGAGGTGGGAGGGTCAGGGAGGGAGGGTATGCTGCTGATTGGCTGGAATGTGTCTGCTGACTGTGAGATAGAGGGTCAAAGTTTGCTCAATGATAAATAATAGGAGGCGGATTGAACAGCGCATATGTTTGCGCGCATCAGCAAACGCGCAAAAATCGCCGCAAATTATTCGCCGGCGAACAGTTCTGTACATCTCTACTCTTCCTTCTTCTGCCTAAAGTGGCAGTCTGTGGATGAAGCCTTGAATTGAGGGGGAAGCCCCACTCAAGGTAGCATTTTTCCTTTTCCTGGAATTTAGCTTAAAAAGTACAAGGGAAATAAAAAAGAGATAAAGTACCTAAACAATAAAAGAGTACCAACTAGAAAATAAAAAGTATACTTGCGCCAGCCGGGACTCGAACCCGGGTCGCAAGAATGGGAATCTTGCATGATACCCCTACACTACTGGCGCTGTTAATCTCAGATTTGGTGCAGAAAAAAGACTGTTTTATCAGGCAAATTTTCTCCATAAGTAATGCTTGATTTTATTTTGTACTTAGTAATGCTTTATTAATAAAAAAAAAAAACATTAATGGTTTTTGTTTTTTTATATATATATATATATATATATATATATATATATATATATATATATATATATATATATATATATATATATATATATATATATATATATATATATATATATATATATATATATATTACATTTCCTTTGTTTCCCCCCCCCCCCGGGGGTCTTTTTTGTATTGCATTGTAATCTGCCAATGGACACCGCACCTTAACCACTTAAGACCCGGACCAAAATGCAGCTAAAGGACCTTGCCCCTTTTTGCGATTCGGCACTGCGTCGCTTTAACTGACAATTGCGCAGTCGTGCGTCGTGGCTCCCAAACAAAATTGGCGTCCTTTTTTTCCCACAAATACTGCTTTCTTTTGGTGGTATTTGATCACCTCTGCGGTTTTTATTTTTTGCGCTATAAACAAAAATAGAGCGAAATTTTGAAAAAAAATGCAATATTTTTTACTTTTTGCTATAATAAATATCCCCCAAAAGTATATAAAAAAAAATTTCCTCAGTTTAGGCCGATACATATTCTTCTACCTATTTTTGGTAAAAAAAAATCGCAATAAGCGTTTATCGGTTGGTTTGCGCAAAATTTATAGTGTTTACAAAATAGGGGATAGTTTTATTGCATTTTTATAAATTTTTATTTTTTTATACTAATGGTGGCGATCAGCGATTTTTTTCGTGCCTGCGACATTATGGCGGACACTTCGGACAATTTTGACACATTTTTGGGACCATTGTCATTTTCACAGCAAAAAATGCATTTAAAATGCATTGTTTATTGTGAAAATGGCAATTGCAGTTTGGGCGCTGTTGGGTTTATGTGTGACCTGAAGTGTGTTTACAACTGTAGGGGGGGTGTGGTTGTAGGTGTGATGTCATCGTTTGTGTCCCCCTATAAAAGGGATGACACGATTGACGCTGCCGCCACAGTGAAGAACGGGGAAGCCGTGTTTACACACGGCTTTCCCCATTCTTCAGCTCCGGGGACCAATCGCGGGACTCCATCGGTGATCGGGTCCCGCGATCCCGGAGCTTCCGCGACCCACGGCTGGGTATTACTACAGGACGTACATGTGCCCAGCCGTGCCATTCTGCCGATGTATATGTGCAGGAGGCGGTCCTTAAGTGGTTAACTGGTGAGTCCGCAACTAACGGGTTGCTGTGACAGGAAGAACATCCTGCACAGTTAATTAATATAGTGAGCATAGGACCTGCTCCCCTCTTTTTTCATATATATATAAATACAGTATCTCACAAAAGTGAGTACACCCCTCACGTTTTTGTAAATACTTTTTTATATCTTTTCATGTGACGACACTGAAGAAGTTTCACTTTGCTACAATGTAAAGTAGTGAGTGTACAGCTTGTATAACAGTGTAAATTTGCTGTCGCCTCAAAATAACTCAACACACAGCCATTAATGTCTAAACCGCTGGCAACAAAAGTGAGTACACACCTAAGTAAAAATGTCCAAATTGGGCACAAAGTGTCAATATTTTGTGTGGCCACCATTATTTTCCAGCACTGCCTTAAAGTGAATGTAAACCCACTCTCATGCTTTCTAAACTACTGCCATAGTGGTGGTCTATAAGGATATACATGCCTCCTGCATGTATCCTTACCTGTCAAATGTCTCCCCTCTGTCTGTTATGATACCTGAAAAACTGCAGATTCTGTGGGTGGATCTGTTGTCTGGAGCTCGGTGGGTGGAGTCGTGATGTCAGACTCCCCGCCCACCTCAACACTCCCCTTGTCAACATGCATTTTTTCCTGTGTTTTCCTTACACTGAATTCTGCTATGATCACTAACATCCAGTCAAAACCCAGAGAAGTAACCACATGACTTCAGAAAAGGAGTAGGGTGGGAATTAAAAAATAATGCCTGTCTCAGGCTAGTGCTTGAGATATGTAAATAACCTGTCATTCACAGCAAGGGGGAGGAATGGACAAAAGTTTTCTCCGGTTTGTCAGTTTATCTCACTGAAAAAAGAAAAGAGGATTGCTCAGAGCTGGATTAACTCTTTGTGGCAAGACTGGACACAGATGATAGGAAATCGTACACTATACATTGTGACATAAAAAATAAAAAAAAATTTGGGTTTACATCCACTTTAACCCTCTTGGGCATGGAGTTCACCAGAGCTTCACAGGTTGCCAATGTAGTCCTCTTCCACTCCTCCATGATGACATCACAGAGCTGGTGGATGTTAGAGACCTTGCGCTCCTCCACCTTCCATTTGAGGATGCCCCACAGGTGCTCAATAGGGTTTAGATCCGGAGACATTCTTGGCCAGTCCATCCCCTTTACCCTCAGCTTCTTTAGCAAGGTAGTGGTCGTCTTGGAGGTGTGTGTTTGGGGTCATCATCATGTTGGAATACTGCCCGGTGGCCCAGTCTCCAAAGGAAGGGGATCATACTCTCCTTCAGTATGTCAGAGTACATGTTGGCATTCATGGTTTCCTCAATGAACTGTAGCTCCCCAGTGCCCGCAGCACTCATGTAGCCCCAGAGCACAAAACTCCCACCATCATGCTTGACTATAGGCAAGACACACTTGTCTTTGTACTCCTCACCTGATTGCCGCCACACCCACTTGACACCAGATGAACCAAATACATTTATCATCTCATCAGACATGGTTCAGTAATCCATGTCCTTAGTCTGCTTGTCTTCAGCAAACTGTTTGCAGGTGTTCTTGTGCATCATCTTTAGAAGAGGCTTCTGGGACAACAGCCATGCAGACCATGCAGGAGGGAAAATCGCTATATTGGGCCCAATTTGGACATTTTCTCTTAGGGATGTACTCACTTTTGTTGCCAGCGGTTTAGACATTAATGGCTGTGTGTTGAGTTATTTTGAGGGGACATCAAATGTACACTGTTATACAAGCTGTACACTCACTACTTTACATTGTAGCAACGTGTCACTCCTTCATTGTTGTCACAAAAAGATATAATAAAATGTTTACAAAAATGCGAGGGGTGTACTTACTTTTGTGAGATACTGTGTGTGTATATATATATATATATGTTTGATCCCGCATTGTTACCCTCTTTCGATCAATCTAAGCACCATGAGGATGGGACAAATACAATTATGTCAGGAGCTTGCAATCCGTTGGTCATGTATGTATTCTATCAAATCCGAACATGAGCAAACTCAGATTGTTGCACAGTATACCCTGTGATCTTAGGCTGCATTCACACCTGCTTGTCACAACACTTTTTTTTTGCATGCTTCTCGAGCTAAACAGCATCGGGCAGTGCATTCACCTGAATATAAAGAAAATTTGAAAGAAAAATTTAACAAACTCACGCTATGGTGATGTGTCCAAACAATAAATGAATAATTAGAGCTGCTGCTAAAGTATAAGGTAAGTACCCCAAAGGCTTAGAAATTAAATTAGCGCTGCTCCTATCAAATACAATTATATATATATATATATATATATATATATATATATATATATATATATATATATATATATATATATAAACAGGGCTTTTTTTCAGGGGGAACTTGGGGGAACTCAGTTCCACCACCTCTGGCTCAGACCCTTTGGTGCCTGCTCACCACAATCACTTGTAAACACAGAAGTCTGGTTTCTGTGTTTACAAGTGACAGCTTTGTAACCCCCTAAACTCTGCACTCTGTATGTAATGCAATTCTGGTATTTAATGCCCCTTTTAGACCCTTCTACTGTTTGTGAAATCTGAACGGGTCATGGTTGAGTTCCTGCACCTATTTCCTGAGAAAAAAAGCTCTGTATATAAACAAACATGCTCAATGCCAGTATAGTGCAAAACAACTGCAATCAATAAAGTCCATAAAAAATAAAATATTGAGCCAATGACAAGTTAAAATATTCAGGTGACTTTCCGTGACAACTTCAAAATCAAAAATTCAGGTGACTGTCGCACGGACAGTCCCCTCCTGGGTCCCCACTCACCAGACGGTAATGGTATATGTGCCAGAATAGAGGTGGTGATGTCCGTCCACGGAATTTTTTGTAATTGGCCTTGGAATATAGGTGTCTGCTGGCTGGCCTTCTACCACTGGGTGTCATCAGAAGCTTCAGATGATGGCCAATGGGAGGGGCGAAATGCATTAAAGGGTCACTAAAGGAATTTTTTTTTTTAGCTAAATGGCTTCCTTTACCTTACTGCAGTCCTGGTTTCATGTCCTCATTGTTCGTTTTTGCTTTCATGTTGCTGTAAATCCTCTCTGTTCTGGACACTTCCTGGTTGCCTGTTTCCTGATAACCACAGTACTGGGAGATTTCTCACGGTGGTCACTAATCAAGGAGCTGTGTGTAAAACGAAACTGGATTGGTGCTGAGGAGTTTTAGACAAAGTATCACTGCTCTCTATTGGCTGACTGCCCTCTAGTGGCTCTCTGTACATCAGAGAACCAGCAAACAACAGCAAAAACGAAACTACACTGCAGGCACATTATATGATTATTTTTTTATCTATTTTTAATCATTTTTAAAAGGAATCAGTTAACTATTATGTCTCTATGTCCTGTAAACAGTCATTTCAGCTAAAAAAATGTTTTCCTTTAGTGACCCTTTAAGCTATCTGTGAAGGCTATGTGGATGTCAAGGCGGCAATCTCTGCATGATTTTATCTTTTAAGTAAGTGTAATGATTTAAACATTTTCTAAATAAATAACAGTATTACACTATGTTCTCTCCTCCGTTTTTGTTGGAATGATACCACTGTGGATTGTCGCTGATTGAGTGAGCCTGAGGGACCTTGATTATTGGGAGGAGGCCAGCAGACACCTATATTCCAAGGCCAATTACAACAAATTCCGTGGATGTACATCACCACCTCTATACAGGCACATATAGCATTTCCATCTGGTGAGTGGGGACCCAGGAGGGGAGCACAGACAGTCATCTGAATTTTTGATTTAGAAGTTGTCACGGAAAGACACCTGAATATTTGAACTTGTCACCGGCTCAATATTTCATTTTTTTTATGGACTTTATTGGTTGCAGTTATTTTGCTCATTTATCTGAATGGCTGCCTTTTTTTGGCAGTGAGCCTTAAAAAATGTGTTACAGCTACCAGAGGCGTAACTAGAACCTTCAGGGCCCCAGTGAAAGAAGCCATAAAGTGCCCCCCGACCCCGGCAGGGGGCCTTTCCACTAATCCCGGGGCCCTTTACTCCCATCACAAGGTCCTTTATTAAAGTGGTTGTAAACTCTTACAGACCACTTTCACCTACAGGTACAGTAAGCCTATATTAAAGGATCACTAAAGGATTTTTTTTTTTTAGCTAAATAGCTTCCTTTACCTTACTGCAGTACTGGTTTCATGTCCTCATTGTTCGTTTTTGCTTTGAAGTTGCTGTAATTCTGCTGTGATCTCCACACTTCCTGGTTGTCTGGCTCCTTATAACCACAGTACTGGGAGCTTTTCACGGTGGTCTAAGCTGTCATTACTGTGTGTCTAAAACTTAACAGAACCAATCAGATTTATTTTAAAAACAAAACACTGCCCTGGATTTGTTTGTTTTTGTTCTGTGTGTCTCTCTAGTTCACAGAAACATGAAACCAGTTTAAAAGTGAAACTAACCTGCAGGCACATTATAGGATTGATTTTTATCTATTTGTAATTATTTTTAAAAGGAATCAGTTAACTTTTATGTCTCTATACCCTGTAAACAGTCATTTCAGCAAAAAAAACCTTTAAGGTTTACCTGTAGGTGCTGGAAATATCTCATAAATCTATACGGTTTAGGAGATATTTACAATGTCCCCGAACGATGCTGTCTTCGTCGCATGCGCACTCTTGAAAGGGCACGCTTCAAGCTGGGGTCAAGCCGTCACTGGCGGCTCCTGCACACATGCACTGGAATGACATCACCTGACTCCGGCCAGTCACAGAGCCAGAGTTTGCGGCCCTGGAACCGCTGTGTGGTAGGATTCCCTACCCGGAAGCCGCGGTGAATTCCACGGCTAAACGCTATCTACGGCAAAGAAAAAAAAAAGGTCAGTGTCATTTTATATGAAGGACTGGGCTGGATTTAGTGTTAGAAATTTTTTATAGGGTGAACCTCCACTTTAAGGTCCTGCAGTGGGACCCTTTCACATGTTCTACAGTGGGTTCCCTTCCTGTCATCTTTTGGCCCCCACCATCTCATGGTGGTGGAACGCCAGGACCCTGGTAGTTCCGCCAATGATGTCAATAGTTTTTTATTCTTGTTATTTAATTGTTTTATAATTTTTTTATTTAAACATTTTTTTTTACAAATTGTCTTTTTTACAGGAGCACTGTTGGGGGGCTTTGGTAAAATATCTAGGGCCAGATTCACGTATCTGGGCGCATCTTTGTGCGGGCGTAGCGTATCCTATTTACGCTACGTTGCCGCAACTTAGACAGGCAAGTGCAGTATTCACAAAGCACTTGCTCCGTAAGTTGCGGCGGCGTAGCGTAAATGGGTAAATGGGCCGGCGTAAGCCCGCGTAATTCAAAGTAGGCTGGTAGGGGGCGTGTTATATGGAAATGAATCGTGACCCCACGTAAATGACGTGCCTAACGAACGGCGCATGCGCGCGCATTCTCAGTATCACGTAAAATTTTCTCCCTAAATTACGCCGGCTCAATGCTTAGTCGACGTGAACGTAACCTACGCCCATCCCCATTCACGTACGACTTACGCAAACGGCGTAAAATACGACGCTGTTCTGACATTTCCGACGTCCATACCTTAACATGACTTACCCCTGCTTTAAGAGGGGTAAAGTTACGCCGGTCGTACGCCTTACGTAAACAGCGTATATTAATACGCCGGGCGCAAGTACGTTCGTGAATCGGCGTATCTAGCTCATTTGCATATTCAACGCGGAAATATACGGAAGCGCCCCTAGCAGCCAGCGGAAATATGCACCCAAGATACAACGGCGTAGGAGACTTACGCCGCTCGTATCTTGACAACAGTGAGGCGTATCTGATTCTATGAATCAGTCGCATTGATACGACAGCGCACTTTCAGACTTACGACGGCGAACGTGGAGATACGCCGTCGTAAGTCCTTTGTGAATCTGGCCCCATGTGTCTAAATAGTCCCTTGGGACAGAGAAAGGAAATCTTTCAAAAGATATTGAAAGTAGATTGGTGGGCAGATGGGGAAGTGAACTTAATATTCAATATGCAAAATTTGGATCCATTCAATATCCAAATTCAAATTATCTAATTAATTTGGCACTTGAATTATTTTACTCATAGGCCTGAACCATAGCTCCCAACTGTCCCTGATTTTGAGGGACTGTCCCTGATTTGAAACAATGTCCCTCTGCCCCTCATTTTGATCTGATCTATATAGCTGTATACAAAATCTACCTTTTATCTATCAAAATGTGTTTTTCAGCGCTAAAGCTTCCATCTGATTTCTAAATTGCTGCATTTGTAAATTACAAAAGCCAATATAAAGGAATAGCAGTGGTAAAAAAGCACTTGTTTTACTGTACAATTTTCCATTAAGGGGGTGTGGCAAGGGTTCCTATGCCTGCATACTTTTGCTGATAGGTGTCCCTCATTCCCACAAAAAGTTGGAAGGTATGCCTGAACTACTATCGCATCATGTGGCGTTATCCAAATTAAATGAATGCAATAATTTTTATATAACTTTTTTTGGAATTGTCTCCATTCATTAATATGGGGTTTATTTACTAAACCTGGAGAAA
Organism: Rana temporaria; assembly: GCF_905171775.1. NCBI lineage: Eukaryota > Metazoa > Chordata > Amphibia > Anura > Ranidae > Rana > Rana temporaria. Next base: position 157,345,153 of record NC_053496.1, on the reverse strand, counting down.
CCTGTCCATGCTAAGGACTGAATGTCTCTGCGAAACACCTGCACCTAAGATCGATCGATCACTCAGGGGAGGACCGCTGACTGTGTACAGGATTTGGTGAGGGGGGTTTGCCCAGGAACCTTTAATGCTTTTTATAGAATACCACATCCAAATATTGTCCACAGAGCTCCTACATTGCCAGTGAAGATAATAAAACGCAAAGCTTTTCCTCCAGGACATTACTGCGGTTGCTCCTTAAGGGGACACACCATGGGTATTGATATAATTTCACTGTGTGGGTACTGGAGGTATCGTAGGCCGGCCTGGGGTTCCCCTTTAGCCACAGTATCCCACACACACCAAAAGTTATTGGGGAGTCTATTTAATCTGTACATATTGTTACCTATTGCTTTTGTTTGCATAGTGTTCCTGACTGTTTTCTTTACTGTTTCAACCAAGTCCTAGGTACTTACACAGGTCCTGACTGACTAATGTTAACCTGAATTTTATTTTTCTTCATATAAACTACAAGAAGAACTGTGTTGTGTATTCCTGCTGAGTTATTCCATTAATCACATTGCTAGGTGTGCCAGAGGGGCTGGGACAGTTCATTGGGGTTGAAAGGCAGAATAACAGACTGAACAAACAAAAGCAGCTCCCTCGAGGGCTTGCTACAAAAGGTTTACAATTTTTTTTATATAATTTTTGTGAGGATATAGGCAACTCCAATGAGCAAACACAACTATTCTATAGAAAAAAATAAAAGGAATTCAGCAAACAAAAGGATTCAATTTTTTATATATAATTTTTGTGAAGATATAGGCAACTTCAATGAGAAAACACAACTGTTCTATAGTTAAAAAAAAAAAAAGAAAAGAAAGAAAATAGTCTCCTGCGCTAGCCAGGACTCGAACCCGGGTCGCAAGAATGGGAATCTTGCATGATACCCCTACACTACTAGCGCTGATATGTAAAAGCATCGAGCCACATGGTATTGTAGAATACACAAACAGTATGTCACTGTGATTTTGTACTCTGGCTTTAATTATACGATCCCTTATTTCTAATAAAAGCATTATGAATCTTTCATTGCTTTTCTATTCTACAAGATTTTCAGTCTCATTGCAGTTGTTGCTCAGCAGGTCTGTGAACCAAATCAAAGGAAGCTAATTCTGTAATTCGACTTGATATTCTTGTAAAATGATAAATATGTATTTATACCGGCATCGATGCATTGCATTGATAAATTGAAAGACTATCAGCAAAACAGTATAGCAGGCCCCAGCGAGATTTGAACTCGCGACCCCTGGTTTACAAGACCAGTGCTCTAACCCCTGAGCTATGGAGCCGTACGCTGCACAGCTGAGCTCCAGCTCAGCACACAACAATACTTTCGTTTTACAAAGGTTTCTGGTTTCATTTTCCTACAAAGAGACCCAAGGACTCCTCCTACTGGGAATTCCTAACTAGATTGCTTTATGGCTTGCAGGAAGGTTGCTGGGCTCACAGGGGAGAGTTAGAATACAACAATGGATTAACTATACAGCTTCTTTTTTTTTTTTATTGGACACACACTTCTGAGCTGATGGAAGGATGATAGCTCTTGGAACCTTTGCAGACTCTCTCCCACTTTGGATCTATGAGTCTATATTACATTTATGAGTTGTTTTTTGCTAACACTCTTCTACGGGGGTTGCTTTGCACACGTGGCACGTTTTTGACACTCTATTTATTTCAATGGGCTGCCAAATTGGTTGCAAAAGCATGCTTTCTTTTGGTGGTATTTAATCAAATATTTAATCAAATATGCGGTTTGAATTTTTTGTGCTATTAACCAAAAAAAGAGTGACAAAAAAAACCCACAATATATTTTTTTAGTTTCTGCTATAAAACACATCCAATTAAAGAAAATCGAGTTTCTTCATCAATTTACGCCACTATGTATTCTGCTACATATTTTTGGTATAGAAAAATCCCAATAAGCGTATATTGATTGGTTTGTGCAAAAGTTATAGCGTCTACAAACTATGGGATTTTTTATTTATTTTTATTTATTTTTACTAGTTGTGGGTATAGAATTGGGTATATTGTATTGTATGATATTTTTTTTTTTTATGGTTGAACTAGATGAACTTGTGTCTTTTTTAACCTGACTAACTATGCAACTATGACACCTAACTGACACTTTTTTGGGGACCAGTGACATTATTACATTGATCAGTGCTAAAAAATATGCACTGTTATTGTACTAATGACACTGGTAGGAAAGGGGTTAACATCAGGGGTGATCAAAGGTTTAAATGTGTCCCTAGGGGGTGCTTGCTAACTGTGTGGGGGATGCTCTGACTGGGTGAAGACAGAGATCCATGTTCCTGCTTAACAAGAACACAATATTTCTCCCATGTCAGAACGGCAATCTGCCTTGTTTACATAGGCAGATAGCCATTCTGCCTCCCGCAGGAACAATCGTCGGACCCACTGATTGGCTCTTCCTCCGTCCAATCAGCACGCAATCGCACTTCCAATGGCGCACACGACCCCTAGTGGCTATTGTACAAAATAACTTACAGGTACGTGATTTTGTGCAATAAAGCCGACCTGCCGCAGTACATGTATGTTAGGCGGTTGGCAAGTGGTTAAAGCGGTAGAAAACTACAACAAAAAAAATGCCCCCTGCAAAAAAATGCCCCCTGCAAAATAATAGCATAATGTGCTAGTATGCATCACACACTAGCACATAATAAAAGACTTACCTTAGAACTAATAGGCGTCGATCTGAGTAATGTTGTTTTTTTTTATTCTTTTTTATTTAGAAATTTGCTCTTATGGTACACTCTGTGCTTTCAGTCATAAACAAAAAATATACATTAAATAACATTTAGTTATATTTCCATAAGACATTATTTTTATCGTCAACCGTGTAACCTTTTGTGTATTATTTCTATTTTTATTTTTCCTTCTTCCCTTCCCTTTCCCCCCCCCCATCACCTTATTTGTACCCTATTGTGTGTAAGTAAAATTTTTCTTCTACCCCCGGCTTCTCTAGGGTCTAGTGCGTGTCTTTTCTCCTTTAAATTATGCTTTTTTACTCCTTTCCACCCCCCCCCCTATACCCCGCTAGGCTCCCTATCTCCGGAGTCTACCCAGAGTGGCGCGAGACTGGCATCCTCCAGCCATGGTTGCTTGTTTACCCACTACAACTATATGACAATCTTTCTCTAAGGCCGCGTACAGACGAGCATACATGTACGATGAAACCGGTCCGCCGGACCGTTTTCACCGTACATGTCTGCCCGGGGATTTCTGTATGGTGGCTGTACTCACCATCATACAGAAATCCGCGCGTAAACAATACGCGGGGCGTGTCCGCGCCGTCGCCGCGACGATGACGCATGCGAGGGATGGCGGGCGCTCGGACATGTACGGTAAGTCTGTACAGACGACCGAACATGTCCGAGCGGGCAGGATTTCAGCGGGCTGTTTTAAAACAAGTCCAGAAATATTTGCCCGCTGGAAAAAGGCCCGGCGGGCAAATGTATGCTGGAATCCTGTCCGCTCGGGCCTACACACGACCGAACATGTCTGCTGAAACTGGTCCGCGGACCAGTTTCAGCAGACATGTTCGGTCGTGTGTACGGCCCATTAGAAGTAGAGTTTACGTATTGGATCCACTGCCTCCCTGTGGGTACCCCTGGTGCCATCCAATATCGTGCGATAAGTTTTCTCGCCAGATATAACAATCTGGTTATCATGAGATACATTCCTTTTTGAAAACAGCTCGACATGTATAGCACCAAGTAAGTACACCAAGGGATCTGATGCCCCGTACACACAATCACTTTTTGTGATGAAAAAAAATGACATTTTTAAAAGCGTCATTTAAAATGATCGTGTGTGGGCTTCACATCATTTTTTGTCTTCTGAAATCTACCAAAAAAAATTCGAACATGCTTAAATTTTTTATGTAATTTTTTGTGTCGTAAAAATTATCGTGTGTGGGCAAAAACGATGTTTTAAACCCGCACATGCCCAGAAGCTCAGGGGTTAGACCAGTGCTCTAACCCCTGAGCTATGGAGCCGTACGCTGCACAGCTGAGCTCCAGCTCAGCACACAACAATACTTTCGTTTTACAAAGGTTTCTGGTTTCATTTTCCTACAAAGAGACCCAAGGACTCCTCCTACTGGGAATTCCTAACTAGATTGCTTTATGGCTTGCAGGAAGGTTGCTGGGCTCACAGGGGAGAGTTAGAATACAACAATGGATTAACTATACAGCTTCTTTTTTTTTTTTATTGGACACACACTTCTGAGCTGATGGAAGGATGATAGCTCTTGGAACCTTTGCAGACTCTCTCCCACTTTGGATCTATGAGTCTATATTACATTTATGAGTTGTTTTTTGCTAACACTCTTCTACGGGGGTTGCTTTGCACACGTGGCACGTTTTTGACACTCTATTTATTTCAATGGGCTGCCAAATTGGTTGCAAAAGCATGCTTTCTTTTGGTGGTATTTAATCAAATATTTAATCAAATATGCGGTTTGAATTTTTTGTGCTATTAACCAAAAAAAGAGTGACAAAAAAAACCCACAATATATTTTTTTAGTTTCTGCTATAAAACACATCCAATTAAAGAAAATCGAGTTTCTTCATCAATTTACGCCACTATGTATTCTGCTACATATTTTTGGTATAGAAAAATCCCAATAAGCGTATATTGATTGGTTTGTGCAAAAGTTATAGCGTCTACAAACTATGGGATTTTTTATTTATTTTTATTTATTTTTACTAGTTGTGGGTATAGAATTGGGTATATTGTATTGTATGATATTTTTTTTTTTTATGGTTGAACTAGATGAACTTGTGTCTTTTTTAACCTGACTAACTATGCAACTATGACACCTAACTGACACTTTTTTGGGGACCAGTGACATTATTACATTGATCAGTGCTAAAAAATATGCACTGTTATTGTACTAATGACACTGGTAGGAAAGGGGTTAACATCAGGGGTGATCAAAGGTTTAAATGTGTCCCTAGGGGGTGCTTGCTAACTGTGTGGGGGATGCTCTGACTGGGTGAAGACAGAGATCCATGTTCCTGCTTAACAAGAACACAATATTTCTCCCATGTCAGAACGGCAATCTGCCTTGTTTACATAGGCAGATAGCCATTCTGCCTCCCGCAGGAACAATCGTCGGACCCACTGATTGGCTCTTCCTCCGTCCAATCAGCACGCAATCGCACTTCCAATGGCGCACACGACCCCTAGTGGCTATTGTACAAAATAACTTACAGGTACGTGATTTTGTGCAATAAAGCCGACCTGCCGCAGTACATGTATGTTAGGCGGTTGGCAAGTGGTTAAAGCGGTAGAAAACTACAACAAAAAAAATGCCCCCTGCAAAAAAATGCCCCCTGCAAAATAATAGCATAATGTGCTAGTATGCATCACACACTAGCACATAATAAAAGACTTACCTTAGAACTAATAGGCGTCGATCTGAGTAATGTTGTTTTTTTTTATTCTTTTTTATTTAGAAATTTGCTCTTATGGTACACTCTGTGCTTTCAGTCATAAACAAAAAATATACATTAAATAACATTTAGTTATATTTCCATAAGACATTATTTTTATCGTCAACCGTGTAACCTTTTGTGTATTATTTCTATTTTTATTTTTCCTTCTTCCCTTCCCTTTCCCCCCCCCCATCACCTTATTTGTACCCTATTGTGTGTAAGTAAAATTTTTCTTCTACCCCCGGCTTCTCTAGGGTCTAGTGCGTGTCTTTTCTCCTTTAAATTATGCTTTTTTACTCCTTTCCACCCCCCCCCCTATACCCCGCTAGGCTCCCTATCTCCGGAGTCTACCCAGAGTGGCGCGAGACTGGCATCCTCCAGCCATGGTTGCTTGTTTACCCACTACAACTATATGACAATCTTTCTCTAAGGCCGCGTACAGACGAGCATACATGTACGATGAAACCGGTCCGCCGGACCGTTTTCACCGTACATGTCTGCCCGGGGATTTCTGTATGGTGGCTGTACTCACCATCATACAGAAATCCGCGCGTAAACAATACGCGGGGCGTGTCCGCGCCGTCGCCGCGACGATGACGCATGCGAGGGATGGCGGGCGCTCGGACATGTACGGTAAGTCTGTACAGACGACCGAACATGTCCGAGCGGGCAGGATTTCAGCGGGCTGTTTTAAAACAAGTCCAGAAATATTTGCCCGCTGGAAAAAGGCCCGGCGGGCAAATGTATGCTGGAATCCTGTCCGCTCGGGCCTACACACGACCGAACATGTCTGCTGAAACTGGTCCGCGGACCAGTTTCAGCAGACATGTTCGGTCGTGTGTACGGCCCATTAGAAGTAGAGTTTACGTATTGGATCCACTGCCTCCCTGTGGGTACCCCTGGTGCCATCCAATATCGTGCGATAAGTTTTCTCGCCAGATATAACAATCTGGTTATCATGAGATACATTCCTTTTTGAAAACAGCTCGACATGTATAGCACCAAGTAAGTACACCAAGGGATCTGATGCCCCGTACACACAATCACTTTTTGTGATGAAAAAAAATGACATTTTTAAAAGCGTCATTTAAAATGATCGTGTGTGGGCTTCACATCATTTTTTGTCTTCTGAAATCTACCAAAAAAAATTCGAACATGCTTAAATTTTTTATGTAATTTTTTGTGTCGTAAAAATTATCGTGTGTGGGCAAAAACGATGTTTTAAACCCGCACATGCCCAGAAGCAAGTTATGAGACGGGAGGTAAAACTACCATTCATAATGGAGTAAGCACATTCATCACGCTGTAACAGACAAAAAAGCACGAATCGTCTTTTACTAACAAGTAACCAGCTAAAAGCAGCCTCAAGGCGAATAGAACTTCCCCTTTAGAGTGCCATCGCTTTGTTCATCATTTTTCAAAAACGATGGTGTGTGGGCAACATCATTTTTAATGATGAAGTTGGAAAAATATCATTTTTTTCATGATGAAAAATTACATTTTTTTTTCATCACAAAAAGTGATTGTGTGTGTACGCAGCATAAGGGGACTGGTACTGGTCTAATTACACACTGGGAGACTTCCTCCCAATACCTATGTAATTTTGGACATCTCCATATTAGGTGTATAAAATCCCCCTGATGTACTTTACACTTTGGGCATTGGGGGGGGGGGGGGGAGTCTCTTTCCCCCCACCTGTGCATCTGTAGTGGTGTTCTATATGCCCTATGCAAAATAAATAATTGCGACAGTCTATGAGGCGCAGATACCGATACTAGAAGGAATGGATTCTAAGGCTCTGTCCCACTGGTTCTGATCTATATCCCCTATATCTTCTACCCATTTACTATGGCATTTCAGAGAGGTATGATCCTGCACGTAGATAGCAGTTTCATATAGGTTTTTGATATTAGTCCTCTCTGGTCATCCATTCCGAGGACTTCCTCTATCAGGGGTGATGACACTATTGCTAATGGTTGTGTTATTTGTTGTGCCTGAGTGTAATGTTTAGTTAAAATGACAAGTTTAATGGGTGGTAGTCAACTCACATTTAGGTAGAAGTAAACAGGCACATAGCACAATAATCCACGTCTATCTCTTCCGTCCATGCAGCTTTGGTGATCGCCAGTCCCGGCTGCTCCAGTGGTGAAGTGGTGTCCAATGCAGTGGGATCCGCTCCAGTGGTGTTCGATCCAGTGGGATCTGCTCCAGTGGGATCCACTCTAGTGGTGTCCGATCCAGTGGGATCTGATCCAGTGGTGTCCGATCCAGTGGGATCTGATCCAGTGGTGTCCGATCCAGTGGGATCTGATCCAGTGGTGTCCGATCCAGTGGAAGCCGAGCGGCCGGGACTGGTGATCATCTCCGCCAAGCTGCACGGACGGAAGAGATAAACGTGGATTCTTGTACTATATGCCTGTTTACTTTAACAGTTTTTTTCAATATTGTCTGTCTTTTTCTTGCGCAAAAAATGTAAACCGCAGAGGTGATCATGTATCACCAAAATAAAGCTCTATTTGTGGGGAAAAAATAGGATTTTTGTACTCACCGTAAAATCCTTTTCTCTGAAGTTCATGGACGGACACAGCTCCAAATAATCTTGAAAGTAGGGTTATGTTCCGTCTATTAGGAGAGGACTAGGCAGATATGTTAAATGGTTGAAAAACATGTAATACAGCAAAGACGAAAAGCACCTCCCCTGGTCATAACCCCTCACCCTGCAATCAGCAGCTCAGTTCGTCTAAAAGCAGTACAAACTTAAAAAGGAGGGGTGGGTGCTGTGTCCATCTATGAACTTCATTTTACGGTGAGTACAAAAATCCTATTTTCTCTTTCGTTCATGGACAGACACAGCTCCAAATAATCTTGAAAGTAGGGACGTCCCCAAGCAGTGTCAAAAAAACGAGGGGTGGGCACAGCAAGCAAACCAACTTCCACCCAAAAACAAAACAGTGCTCCTCAACGGAGGAATTGCAACCTTAAACAGCCACCTGCAAAACTTTGCGGCCGAAGCAAGCATCTGCAGATGCATGCACATCAAGCTTGTAAAATTTAGTGAAGGTGTGAACGGACGACCAGGTCGCTGCCTTGCACACCTGTGAGACAGACGCTTGATGACGAAAGGCCCAGAAAGCACCTATCGCCCTGGTCAAATGCGCCGTGACAGCAAAGGGAGGTGCCCACCCCTGTAGGGCATAGGCCTGAATCACGATCTGTCTGATCCACCGAGAAATGGTGGCCGACGAGACCGCCAGACCCTTCTTTGGACCAGTTACAGATACAAACAGTGAGTCTGACCTCCGGAATGGAGCCGTAACAGAGAGATATACTCACAGAGCTTGGACAACATCCAATGAATGTAGAGCAACCTCTTTTGAATGCGACGGCCGAGGACACAGGGATGGAAGCACTATGTCCTCATTAAGATGAAAGGCCGAAACAATTTTCGAAAGAAAAGAAGGCTGCGGGCATAACACCGCCTTATCCTTGTGGAGGATCAAGTAGGGGGACTTCCAAGACAAGGTCGCCAAATCAGAAACCCTCCTGACTGATGTAATAGCCACCAAAAAGGCCACCTTCTGAGAGTGTCAAAAGGGGAATCTCTCTGATGTTCTCAAAAGGAGGTTTCTGAAGTGCCGAGAGCACCAGATTCAAATCCCACGGGGGTAGTGGCCGAACTGGAAGGGCCACATGTCGAACCCCTTGCACAAATGCTCTCACCAGTGGATGAGCCGCCAAGGGTCGTTGAAAGAAAACAGCCAAGGCTGAATTCTGCCCCTTTATGGTGCTTGGGGCAAGACTTTGATCCACCCCACACTGTAAAAACAGAAGGATCCTGGAAACCGAATAAGCCTGTGGAGATGTAGGCCTCACACATGGAGATGTAGGCCTTCCACGTGCGATGATAGATCTTCCCAGAAGAAGACTTCCGTGCTCTCAGCATAGTGGAAATTACAGAGTCAGACAGACCCCTGTCCCTCAGTACCTGACTTTCAACAGCCATGCCGTTAAAGCCAGCGACTGTAAAGCAGGATGAAGAATAGGACCTTGCTACAGAAGGTCCTCCCGCATTGGCATTCACCAAGGGACATCCGCCACCAGGCATACAATGTCGGCATACCAAGGGTGCCAAGGCCAATCTGGAGAAATTAGAATCACCGGGATCCCCTCGGTCTCCACCCTGCAAAGCAGACGAGGAAGAAGCTTCAGTCGGGGGGGGGGCATATGGCAGCCGATACTGCCCCCATGGAGCCACCAAAGCGTCTCTTGCGTCCTCCCAGGGATCTTTTGATCTGGCCACAAACCCTAATGATTGAGTCAAGAAGCCAGCAGATTCACGCCTGGGGTGCCCCATCTCCGTCAAAGTTGCTGAAACACATCTGGGTGTAGTCACCATTCTCCTTGGTCCAACATCTGGCGACTTAGGTAGTCTGCTTGCCAGTTTTTTACGCCCGGAATGTATACGGCTGACAGGGCTGGCACGCTCCGCTCTGCCCACCGAAGGATGTGAGTGACCTCCAATGCTGCAGCCGAGCTTCTTGTTCCTCCTTGATGGTTGACATACGCCACTGCCATGGCGTTGTCCGACTGGATCCTGAGTGGACGTCCCTGAAGCCTCAGAGACCATGTGGAAAGGCACAGTCTGATCGCCCGAAGTTCCAACACATTGATCGGCAACCAGGATTCCTCCTGCATTCATCGACCCTGTGCTGACGTGATCACCGTCCAGTGAAAAGAAAGGAACGACTTCCTGGACTGAAGGGCTGGAGATCTCAGCCACCATACGAGGGAAGCCCTGACTGGTTGACTCACCCAGATTTGACAATCCAGGGACAAGGGAGACTTGTCCCATTTGGACAGGATTTCCTTCTGCAGGACACAAGTGTGAAATTGAGCATACGGTACCGCCTCGAAGGTGGCCACCATGAGACCCAGAACTCCCATGCAGAAGCGCAGTGTCCAGCACCTTCGGGATGCCAACAGCTTTACCGCCGACCAAAGAGTCTGCAACTTCTCCAAGGGGAGGTAAACTTTCGCCTCTGAGGAGTCCAGAATTAAACCCAGGTACTCCAGGCGCTGAGTCGGCACCTACACCGACTTCTGTAGGTTCAGTACCCTACCGAACTCCTGAAGAGTCTGACTGGCGATCGCCACATCTTCCTCTAAGTCTGAGCCCTGAGCAGGAGGTCGTCCAAGTAGCCCACGATAGTGATACCTCGCTGTCTCAGCAAGGCCAGAATCGAAGCAAGCACCTTGGTGAAAACCCTTGGTGCCGATGCCAGGCCGAAAGGGAGAGCCACAAACTGGTAGAGGTTGTCCCCTACTGCAAAGCGCAGAAACCTCTGATGTCTGGAATATATGGGGACATGCAAGTATGCGTCCTTGATGTCCAAGGACGCCAGAAAATCCCCCGGATGGAGTGCAGCGAACACAGGGCGAATTTATTCCATCCTGAATTTTCATACCTTCACAAAGGCGTTGAAGGCCTGTAGATCCAGGATTGGACGGACCCCATCCTTTTTCGGGACTACAAACAGATTGGAGTAAAATCACTGGAAACCTTTCCGGCAGCGGCACAGGTACTATTACCCCACGCTTCAGCAGGTCCTGCACTGCCCCCAATAGGACATTCCGATGAGCCGGAAGAAGATGAAGATTTGGAGGGAAAGAATCAGCAACTCTATCTTGTACCCTGATGAAACCACTTAGCAAACCCACTGGTCAGAAAGCAGGGAGTTCCATCGCGAAGGCGACCCCCCCCCACCCGAGAGTCGGATTTGTTTGCAGGCTTGTTTTGCTTGCAAATCCAGGGACGCTTTTGTCCCTCAGCTGGCCCCTTGTCAGCCTGGGAACGCTTACGCTTTTACTGATGAAAATACAGCTTCTGAGCAAAAAAGGAGGGCCACGGCGTGGCTCCTTACCCTTTCTGGATTGTGGGAGTAAGGTACCCTTACCCCCAGTGGCATTCTTAATAATGTCGTCCAGCGAGGCTCCAAATAGCCTCTCACCCTGGAAGGGTAAATCTGCCAGAGCCTTCTTGGAAATTTGGCCCGCGGACCAGCATGTTAGCCAAATCAGGCGACGTAGTACCACAGCAGATACTGAGGCTCTGAAGAGCAAGGGAGCTGTATCCAAAGCTGCATCACAAAGGTACGTAAGGCCATGCACCACCTGGTCAGCCAACTCCACACAGACCGGGGAAGCCTGTTGCTGCTCCAGCTCGCGGTGCAACAATTTTGCCCACTTGGTAAGAGTCTGTAACACCAGGGCCGTGGCCAATACTAGTCGCAGCATGGTGAACTTGGAACGGGCCACCGCCCCAGACCTCCTGTCAGTAGGGTCCTTGAATGCAGGGGTCCCTTCTACCGGAATTGTGGTGAACTTGTTTAACCTAGACACCGGGGGGTCCACAACCGTGGGGGTGCCTATTTTTTCAAAAGGCTTTCCTCAAAAGGGTAACAGACCGCCATGTGTTTTGGGACCGCAAAGGTCCTCTGCGGCCGTTCCCATTCTTTGTCTATAAACTTATCAAAATAAGTCACATAAGGAAAAACCTTTGCAGTGCGGGTCGACTTGTGGGACCAAAAACGGACCCGCACCTCAGCAGATGCCCCAGTCGCATCCTCCAATTTGAGGGTTTCCTGCACCATGGTGATAAGTGCCCCCACAATCGCCTTCTCCTGCGCTGCTCCGGACACAGAGTCCTCCTCACGATCCGAAAGGTCCCGGTCCACATCCTCTGATACCTCAGAACAGGGGCCCTGCACCACGGCCAGGCCAGAGTCTGAATCAAAGCTTTCCCCAGATGATGGTGGGGGAGGGGGTGCTTTTTACCCCCCTTACGCCCACACACCACTTCTACCCTGGCAACAAATGATTCCACGACCGCTGACAAAGTGTCTACCAGTACTGCAGGTGCTGGGGGACCAGTTGCTATCACTGGAATCTCTGGGGAAGAAGCGCCAGCCTCTGACGCCATACTGCTCACCTGACAGCCACTCAGGGACCAAGTCAAGATATACTGAAGAAAAGGCCCACTCTCCTCGCTGCCACAGACCGAGGGGTTAACCCCAGAGGAACTCACCCCCCCGACCTGGGTACTGTTCTGCGCTGCGGTCCACTCTAACACCCAGCACAGTGTGTGTCTGAGGAGCCTGAGGTGATCTGCTGTTCGCGCCGTACAGAATAAGCCATTTGAGCGCTAGAGGCCGAAACCAGTGTTAAAACCACAACAAAATGGCCGCTGCTCACCTTATGAAAAAGCGCGAACTACAAGAAAATGGCCGCCAGCTGTAATAGCATTAGAAACAGTGGGGCTACAAGAAAATGGCCGCCAGCTGAATTGTAAAAAATACAGCGCGACTACAAGAAAATGGCGCCGGTGTGAATCTCCTGAGGTAAGCGGAGGCCCCCCTAATGGCAGACCACCCACACAAATAGCGAACCCCCAAACAGCACACAGCCCCCAGTTTAGGACCCGGAGGCCTCCATAGGGACCCCCGGAAAACAACAGGCCCAGCAAAGCATGGGAAGGAGGGAAAGGACGGGGGAGAGGAAAGAGAGGGCGAGAGACCCCCTAAATGAATGCCCAGCTACTCCATCCTGCCAGGACAGGATGAACTTACTTACCCGTCCCACGGGGACCGCTGGAAGCATTCCTGACAGACCCACCGCTGACTAGTATGGAGTGGCTGTTGGCCACGGCATACCGTGACACGTGTAAAGGTTTAACATGAAGGATAGGCAGACAGCATGAGCTTGAACACAAGCTTGGTCTTTATTCAGTACCCCTCATCTTAGAACTAACCACAGCTCCCCGCCCCCAGATCACATGACCAAAACTGTTAACTGTTTCCTAACATGCATAAGGAACTAGGCATAACAATTGAACTTGAATTATAACATAAAGCATACACATCATCACATTTTCCCTCTCAAGTATGAAGCACTTAATATGAGACAAAGTCCCTCCATATCTTTGGTTTAGTAGCTCGACCATAGCGAGAGAAAGTAACAGCTCGCTCATCATCTGTAGGATTGGTGTCCAGTTGAGAGTCACTCCCAGCATTATCATATGCTGATACGTTTATGCTGTCCTCTGTATCCTCAATATCTGCGTTTAGGACTTCCGTGCCATCATGAGCTTGCTCTTAATCTCCATTGTCATGCGGTTCCTCTAATCATGTATCCGCAGGAGTGTCTGGACGAAGATGATGCCTGTTTCGTTTCAGTTTCTGTCCATACTTGGTCTCAATTATATATGATTTTGGTGAGTTGGCTTCTTTGACAATTCGAGCAAGTTCCCATGTATTCCCAGTTACTCTGTGTCGCACAGCTTGCCCAGCACAGAGTGGACAAAGGGATTTTGTAGATTTATCAAAATAGTTTATGCCTTTTCATGTTTATGATCCTCTGAGCTCTTACTCGATCCCGTGGAATAGACTGAGGCTGCAATTTCTGTGGTGCAATAGGCACTGTGGTCCTCAGTGTTCTACCTATTAGCAGCTGTGCAGGTGAGCATAAACCTTCAATAGGTGTTGCACGATAGTTTAACAGTCCTAGGTACACATCCTGCCCTGATGATTGCGCTTTCAGTATAATGGATTTGGCTATGCCAACATACTTCTCTGCTAGACCATTGGCCTGTGCGTGATAGGGGCTTGTGCCTGATTCCCCATTCACACAGGAAGCACTGGAACTCAGAACACGAGAACTGTGGGCCATTATCGGACACAAGTTCTTCATGCACTCCATGTCTTAAAAGTATTGTTTTGAAAGCCCATACTGCTTTTAAATTTCTCATCTGCAGTAGCTCAACGTATTTGCTGTAGTAATCTACTACTATCAGGTAATGGTTATCCTCAAAATGAAAAATATCTGTAGCCGGTCTCTGCCATGCCTGTGAAGGACCATTCCATGGTGTAAGACAGGGCTCAAAATTTCAAGTCCTGAGCTACTAGCCAGACCTCAAGGGTTACTCGCCACCAGTTGCCCCACCCAGCCCGCCCTGGCCCTAATTTCGCCCCTAAACATGCCCTCATAAATCTCATGAAATGACACTTAAATGTTTTATGCAGAATTAAGTTATAAAAATAAATATTAACAACAACTGTATCCGTGCCCACCAATGCAGGCTGCCTATGCCCCCCAAGCAGCCTTGTGTCCACAAAATGCAGCCCGTGTTCACCAAATGCAGCCCGTGTTCACCAAGTGCAGGGGGGCCCGTATTGTTGCATTGTTTGCTGTGCACCGACACCTCTAACCTGTGCACCTTTCTTATCCCTTGTTCTCAAATGCAGCCTGTGTCCACTATGCAGCCTACCTGGTTCCTGTGTGCAGGGGAGGAGAGGAATAGGAGAGCCGCCCAGGTGATCAGAGCGCAGCACGGGGAACACAGGATAACAGTTTTAATTTTACTTGCCGTGTTCACGCCGCTCAATGTCATATTCAGCCCCACCCTCTGGTCGGGGAACTTTGATTGACAGATCACCAGGATTGGACGGGTGATCTGTCTATCAAAGTCCCGGGACCAGGAGGCGGGGCTGGATCTGATAGCGAGCTGCGGGGAACACGGCAATTAAAATGAAAACTGTTATCCTGTGTTCCCCGCGCTGCGCTCTAAACATCCGGGCGGCTCTCTCTCTCTTCCCCCTCCGCGGTCACTGGGAGAAGGACTCCCATTACACACAGGCTGTCGGCGGTGCTCGCCCCCCCCCCCATGGCTCCCAGGCAGCACTTCCTCGCCAGACCTCAAAATCCACTCGCAAAATGCGAGCAGGCGAGTGTATTTTTTGAGGGCTGGTGTAAGAGGTTCTTTTGCATTGTGTCTATGAAATGTCTGGCAGGTTTCACACTTCTTCACAAGTGTCTCAATATAAAAGTCCAAATTAGGCCAGTAGACAAACTCCTGCGCTTACAGAGTGATACCCAAATGCCCCTGATGGATTTGTTTCAGCCTGTTGTGACTTAAGAATGAGAATACGGTCACCCATAAATATGATATCCGAATTAATGTAGGCCAGAATCCCTGTAGTTCAGGACACAGCTTCATTTGTTTTTCTGACCAGCCATTGCACATGACACGAGTTAGTTTTTCTAGGACTGTTTGGTGTCTTGTCTTATCTTCTCCAGCCATACATCCGTTATTGGAATCTTCGCTAGTACTGTATGTACCTGTTCTTCCAACTCAGGTTCATCCTGTGCTTCGTGTCCTTCTAGAAACACCCTAGACAGGGTATCTGCCATTGGAGTTTCCTTTCCAGGTTTATACTTTACTGTGAGATCATACTGCTGTAATTTCATAACCATCCGCTGCAGACGTGGAGGTGTAGAAGCTAGTGATTTCTGTAGGATGTACTCCAACGGCTTGTGGTCTGTTTCCACAACTACCAGGCAACCATAGCCTGGGAGCCGGGGGGAGGGGGGGCGAGCACCGCCGGCAGCCTGTGTGTAATGGGAGTGCTTCTCCCAGTGACCGCGGAGGGGGAAGAGAGAGAGCCGCCCGGATGTTTAGATCGCAGCGCGGGGAACACAGGATAACAGTTTTCATTTTAATTGCCATGTTCCCCGCCGCTCGCTATCAGATCCAGCCCCGCCTTCTGGTCCCGGGAACTTTGATAGACAGATCACCCGTCCAATTCTGGTGACGGGTGATCTGTCAATCAAAGTTCCCCGGCCAGGGGGAGGGGCTGAATATGACGTTGAGCGGCAGGAACACAGCAAGTAAAGTGAAAACTGTTATCCTGTGTTCCCCGCACTGCGCTCTGATCACCTGGGCGGCTCTTCTGTTCCTCTCCTCCCCTGCACACAGGAACCAGGTAGGCTGCATAGTGGACACAGGCTGCATTTGAGAACAAGGGATAAGAAAGGTGCACAGGTTAGAGGTGCCAGTGCACAGCAAACAATGCAACAATACAGGTCCCCCTGCTTGGGGGAGGAAACTAAATACACACAGCTGTTTCAAAGTGTTCTAGTCTGTCTCTAGCTGGAAAGTTTTCTGCTCTCTCTCCCCATCTCCACAACACGCTCATTGTAAATCTGTCCACAGGCTGCATGGTGGACACGGGCTGCATTTGGTGGACACGGGCTGCATTTGGTGGACACGGGCTGCATTTTCATGAACACGGGCTGCATTTGGTGGACACAAGGCTGCATTAGTGGGCATAGGCAGCCTGCATTGGTGGGCATGGATACAGTTGTTGTTTAATATTTATTTTTATAACTTAATTCTGCATAAAACATTTAAGTGTCATTTCATGAGATTTATGAGGGCGTGTTTAGGGGCGAAATTAGGGGCAGGGCGGGCTGGGTGGGGCAACTGGTGGTGAGTAACCCTTGAGGCCTGGCTAGTAGCTCAGGACTTGAAATTTTGAGCCCTGATATATGTACTGGTGAAAATTTCTCACATCCATTCACAATAGCCAGCATCTCTTTCTCAATTTGGGAATAATTGGCTTGCATTGGGGTCAGTGCTCGTGAAGCATATGCAACAGGATGTCCTTGTTGAGTCAGTATAGCACATAACCCAAACTGGGATGCATCCACTTGAAGTACAGTGTCACAGTTTACGTCAAAATATTTCAGTATTGGCCCTGGATGTTTTTGTGATCAGGTTTTTCACTTTGTCGAAAGTCTTTTCCATGTTTGCATCCCAACAGCAAACAGCATCCTTCTGTAGCAGTGTACGTAGTGGTGCTATCTGTTGAGCAAGGCCCTGAGAGAATTTGGATAGATAGTTGAAAATACCTAGTGATGTCTCCAGCTCCTTTCTGGAGGTTGGGGCCTTTATGTTAAGAACTGCTGTAATCTTCTTTGGATCAGGCTTCAAACCCTCTTTGGTTAGTAGGTGTCCAGAATATGTAACTTCTTCTACCCCAATTTGCATTTTGTTTGGATTGAGTGTGAGATTCTTCTCACGACACCGATTGAGCAAAGCAGTAAGGTTTTTGTCATGTTCCATTTGATCCTTTCCATAGACCAGCAAATCATCAACTATTACTTCAACACCCTGTAGACCAGCGATCAATTCATGCGATTTCGTTTGAAATATTTCCTGTGCAGATGCTATGCCGAAAGGTACCCTTGTGAAGCGCCATCGACCCAAAGGGGAGTTAAAAGTGGTCAAGTAACTGCTGGCTTCATCAAGACGCAATTGCCAGTAACCAGATTGGGCGTCTAGTACACTGAATACTGTTGCTCCTACTAGCTTGTGCGCTATATCCTCTATGGTGGGGAGTTTGTAATGTTCTCTCATTATGACTTTGTTCAAATCACGTTAGTCAATGCATATACAAATTGCACCTGTGTTCTTCTTCTCCACCACAACCATAGAACTGACCCATTCCGATGGTTCTGTGACCTTTTTTACTACTCCCAGCTTCTCCATCATAGTGAGTTCTTGTCTGACTTTATCTGTGCCCCCTCTTTTATACGTATGCGGCTTACACCTGGGAGGCACCCCAGGCCCTTGAATAGATCACAGTACTCACGTTTAATGTCAGCCTCTGTGTCCACCATCCACAGTCATTATGATCTTCACAAGTCCAATCTCTTTACTTGTTCTGAGACCTAGCAGGGCTGGAGCTTGAGTTTCTATCACAAACAATAGTAAACCCTTTTCAGATCCCTTGTATGAACATTTTGCATGACAGCAACCCATTTCTTTCTGCTTTTCACCCCCATATCCCATTCGTTTCGGTAGTTCTTGAGTCTCTAAGGTAGGGTGACCAGACGCCCCGGTTTCCAGGGACAGCCCCCGGATTGAGGACACTGTCCCTGGACCAAGTCTGTCCCCGGTTTTGTCCCCGGATTGGATTTGAACAGGGGCTGGGGCAAATTCAAAGACAGTCAGTGCAGAATAAAAAAATAAAAGAATTCTGAATTCCACATCCCCACTTTGCCTCTCCTACTCGCTTAAGGGGGAGTATTTTTCTCCAATATCTGTGCCCCTTTCTAATGATCATGTGCTGGTCAGAACGGAGGGAATATATCTTCAGTTTCGGGTGCATGCCCATTCAGCTCCGCTCGCATGTTCTTCTGGCTTGGCTTAAGTCCCGGCCAGCCGCCTGCCTGCTTATCTTCTTGCCTTCCCTGGCGGAGTGATCTTCCTCCGCTCCCAACCCAGTAGTAGCCGGGGTCCGGAGAGTAAGACTTGACAGGCTGTGAGGCGGGCGGCGGCGACGATGGGCAGAGAATCACTGATTGCCGCCAATACTAGTAAAAAAAAAAATATGTCTCCGGATTTCATTTAAAAAATCTGGTCACCATACTCTAAGGGGGATTCGTTACTGAGGTGTTCCATGTATATGTGGCTTGGCACACAATTTACTTGTGCTCCTGTATCTATTTTGAATGTGATTGGAGTTTTGTTAGCCTGTAAGCGGGGTGAGGGGTGCGGTGATTCACTGAGGGAGACACACGTAAAGTTCTTTGAACAAGGTAACGTTTATTACCGAGAGGTGGTAGTAGTAACAGTCTTTACAATCAAATTGCAAATGGTTCCTCTCCAGGCATGGAGGCACAAATATGCAGTACAGATACTGTTGTTCTAAGCAATGTGGATTTCTGAGTATCACAGGCACTTCCCACTTAATGGTACATTATATACTCCAGCACACAATGCTTATTGGAAGAGGCTGGAAACACATTACCCGTAGCAGCTGGGAGTCTTTCATCCGACCAAGGTTACCACTGCAGGACTCCGTAGGACCCCTGAACTATCCCTCACAGGCCAGAACACTCTCCCTGGCTTCTCCTCTCTCTCCCTCACAAGCAGGGTCTCTGTCCCTATCTACATCCACACGTGTTCTGCCTAAAAACTTGCCTGAGCTTTACTATAAAAAGAAACCACACAAAGATGGTCGCCCAAATCTCTCGAGATCTCGTGCGGCCTATCAGAACACATGGCTCCTCCAAAATGGTGTTGGAGACACTCTAGAGGCAGAAGTGTTAAACATAAATACATACAAAAAACATAACAATTTGACTGCAGTATGAACACATATGATTACTTTACCACTTGCTCTTGCAGCACTAGACTGCCCTATCACTGACAGCTGCTTACACTCCCCCCCCCCATTTAAGAAGTGCATCCCTTGCATTACCTAGGGAGAGCAATTACCACAGTGCGATATGATAACAGCAAGTCAATAAGCAAAACAACAGTTCAGGGTATAATCAGCATAGCGGACAGGTTTCAGTCCCCGTGTCGTACGCCTTGGGAAGCGAGGCTCCAGATTCCCCAAATGTCCATCTCCATCAGCTACAACAGGGCACCGTTCCTCACCCACAACAGGGTCAATAGGCACTACTTTGTCCCTAAGAGGATCATCCTCCACAGGGATGGGGGTAACTTGCACATCTGGTTCCCCTGCTAGCAAGTCCCATTCAGTTACAGTAGCTTGGTTATCTGTAGCTCCTTCAGCTGGGGATAAGCTCTCTACTGCAGGCAGAGGAGGCAAACACCATGTTGCAGAGTCACTGTTGAGGATTTCCTGGCTGCAGTCCCGTCTAGCCGACGGTGAGAAGACAGGAACAGGATTATCCGTTCGTGACTCCGCACTGAACACACAGGGAAGAAGCAGATTACGATGCAGTCTTTTACGAGGCCCATCTGGCTTCTCTGAGACCAGATCATACACAGGCCGCCCCGCGAAAGGTTGGTGTTCGACCCGATATGGGCATGGCTCCCACTTAGGCTCCAGCTTGCTGCCCCTCAGATGTTTGGGATTCCTCACCAAGACTCTGTCGCCTGCTGCAAGTGGCAACAATTGGACAGCACTTTCCTCGGCTAAATCCTCGTGCTTTCCCAGCACTATTTGTTTGGCTTGATCCAGCCGGTGCCAGTGATCTTGGACCCACTCGTCCGGGGTCCTTGACGTAATAGGCTCTGGGGTTTCTAGGAGTAAATCCACCGGTAACCGGCCGTAAAGCCCAAACATCAGAAAATGAGGAGTATAACCAGTGGCTCTATGCACAGTCTGATTGTAAGCCCAAACGACATCTCCTACATACTGCGGCCAACGTTCTCGATGTTCCTGCTCTAAGGTGCGAATTAATCCCAACAAGGTGCGATTAAAACGTTCACAGGCCCCATTTCCTTGGGGGTGGTAAGGA
Organism: Rana temporaria; assembly: GCF_905171775.1. Lineage (NCBI taxonomy): Eukaryota > Metazoa > Chordata > Amphibia > Anura > Ranidae > Rana > Rana temporaria. Next base: position 157,324,538 of record NC_053496.1, on the reverse strand, counting down.
GTAGTATGCGACTTCCGAATACCACTAAGACTACACAGTTCAGAAAACACCTTAGACTCAAAGTTCGGCCCTTGGTCCGACAGAATCCTTTTGGGGCACCCATAGGGCTGGACTACATAGGTCCAGAACAGTTTAGCCGTAGTGGTGGCAGTCTGATCTTTAGTTGGCACTACGATGGCAAACTTAGATAAGTGGTCCACAAATACCAAGGCATAGCGATACCCTGACGATGTGTCAGCCACTGTCAGGAAGTCCATGGTCAGCAATTCAAAGGGTTCTCCCGTCCTCACCACCAGAGGGGTAGTTTGCTCTGTTCTTCCCTTGTGGATGGCACAACTCTGACACTCCTGGCATGCCCTTTGCACCCACTTAGACAGTCCCGGACAAAATATGTACTTACGAATAAGGGCCTCTGTCCGTTCCGCACAGAAGTGTCCTCCAATCTGGTGAAATATTCGACAAACCTCCAAGGCCTCCGATTGAGGGATAACCAGCTGATGCATAACTTGCGACTCTCCAGGCACCCGTGCTTGTCAGTATAAGAGTTCATTATATCTTTCCAGCCGATCCCACTGTTTTAGCAGCTGGCACAACGTCGGTGAGAGCTTTCTTCGCTCCCTGGAATCTGGCTTCCGATTCCTGTCCCAGTATCTAATGAGCTGATCCAGGTCAGGATCGTTCCGCTGGAGTTGCAACCATTCTCGAGGAGTGTGAATTTCTGACCCTCCTGGTAGGCCCTGATTACTTTGCAGAGTCGTTGAAGCCAGTTGCTCCTGCGTGTTGACCCCAGAGGAAACAACCTCCTCCCCCTCGAGTTGTTGATCTAGATCAGGGGTCTCCAAACCCCGGCCCGCGGGCCACATCCGGCCCGCTTGTGCGTTCGATCCGGCCCGCCCGCAGCTGGCAGGTTGCAGGAACCAAATCCGCACAACCGCCCATGCTGTCACGCTTGTGTTGTGTGTTCGATTCCGCGCCCGCCCGCAGCTGACAGGTTGCAGGAACGAAAGCCGCACAACCGCCCATGCTGTCACGCTGTGCTTTTTGATTGGCTGCTGGGACCGCCGATGTCCCGGCAACCAGTGACGTCACAGGTGCGGCACCTCCCCTCTTCCCGCCCGCTGTTTGAAATAACAAATCCACGTGTGTAGCAGCGGGCGGGAGTCGGGACTCAGGAGTCCAAGAAGAAAAAAAAAAAAGAAGAGGAGCAGAAGCCGGCTACAGCGGAGGCAAGTGTTGCACAACGCTGATGGGGACACAATGGGGAACGCTGACATTGCTGTGCTGCGCTGATGGGGACACAAGCTGCTGAGGACACATACTGATGGGGACATTGCTGTGCTGCTGGGGACACTGCTGATGGGGACTTTGCTGTGCTGATGGGGACATTGCTGTTCTGATGGGGACACCGTTGATGAGGACACGGGTGTCCCCATCAATGGTGTCCCCATCAGCACAGCAATGTCCCCATCAGAGGTGTCCCCATCAGCGATGATGGGCACACTGCTGATGGGGACAATTCTGTTCTGATGGGGACACCGCTGTTTGGCACACTGCTGATGGGGACATGGGTGTCCACATCAATGGTGTCCCCATCAGGATAGCAATGTCCCCATCAGCGGTAACCCCATAATCGATGTCCCCATCAGCACAGCAATGTCCCCATCAGAGGTGTCCCCATCAGCGGTGATGGGGACACATGCTGCTGGGGACACCGCTGACAGGGACATTGCTGTGCTGATGGGGATGTTGCGGTGGACACTGCTGATGGGGACATTGCTGTTCTGATGGGACATTGCTGGGGACACCGCTGATGGGGACATGGGTATCCCCATCAGCGGTGACCCATCATCGGTTTCCACATCAGCACAGCGGCGTCCCCATCAGCAATGATGGGGACGCTGCTAATGTGGAAACTGCTGATGTGAACATTGCTGTGCTGATGGGGACATTGCTGAGGACACCGCTGATTGGCACACTGCTGATGGGGACAAAGGTGTCCCCATCAATGGTGTCCCCATCAGTACAGCAATGTCCCCATCAGCGTCCCCATTCTGATGGGGACATTGCTGTTCTGATGGGGACACCACTGATAGGGACACGGGTGTCCCCATCAACCGCGTCCCCAACAGCAGTGTCCCCATCAGTGGTGTCCCCATCAGCTGCTAATGGGGACTCCGCTGATGGGGACATTGCTGTTCTGATGGGGACATCATTAATGGGGACATTGCTGTGCTGATGCTGACATTGCTGTTCTGATGGGGACATTGCTGTGCTGATGGGGACACCGCTGATGGGGACATTGCTGTGCTGATGGGGACACCGCTGATGGGGACATTGCTGTGCTGATGGGGACAACGCTGATAGGGACACGGGTGTCCCCATCAATGGTGTCCCCATCAGTGGTGTCCCCATCAGCACAGCAATGTCCCCAACAGCAGCGTCCCCATCAGTGGGTGTCCCCATGATGGGAATATTGTTTTTCTGATGGGAATATTGTTTTTTTGATGGGAATATTTTTTTTCTGATGGGGACATTGCTGTTCTGATTTGGCCATTGCTGTTCTGATGGGGACACCGCTGATAGGGACACGGGTGTCCCCATCAGCCGCGTCCCCAACAGCAGTGTCCCCATCAGTGGTGGCCCCTATCAGCTGCTAATGGGGACTCCGCTGATGGGGACATTGCTGTTCTGATGGGGACATCGTTGATGGGGACATTGCTGTGCTTAAGGGTGACACGGGTGTCCCCATCAGCGGTGTCCCCATCAGAACAGCAATGTCCCCATCAGATGCTGATGGGGACATTGCTGTGCTGATGCTGACATTGCTGTGCTGATGCTGACATTGCTGTGCTGATGGGGACATTGCTGTGCTGATGGGGACATTGCTGTGCTGATGGGGACATTGCTGTGCTGATGCTGACATTGCTGTTCTGATGGGGACATTGCTGTGCTGATGGGGACATTGCTGATGTCCCCATCAGCACAGCAATGTGCTGATGGGGACATTGCTGTGCTGATGGGGACATTGCTGTGCTGATGGGGACATTGCTGTGCTGATGCTGACATTGCTGTTCTGATGGGGACATTGCTGTGCTGATGCTGACATTGCTGTTCTGATGGGGACATTGCTGTGCTGATGGGGACATTGCTGTGCTGATGGGGACATTGCTGTGCTGATGGGGACATTGCTGTGCTGATGGGGACACCGCTGATAGGGACACGGGTCCCCACATCAATGGTGTCCCCATCAGCACAGCAATGTCCCCAACAGCAGCGTCCCCATCAGCAGTGTCCCTATCAGCGATGATAGGGACTCCGCTGATGGGGACATTGTTTTTCTGATGGGAATATTGTTTTTCTGATGGGAATATTGTTTTTCTGATGGGGACACCGCTGATAGGGACACAGTGGTGTTCCAATCAGCTGCTAATGGGGACACTGCTGATGGGGACTCCGCTGAATGGGACATTGCTGTGCTGATGCTGACACTGCTGTTCTGATGAGGACATTGCTGTGCTGATGGGGACACGGGTGTCCCCATCAATGGTGTCCCCATCAGCGGTGTCCCCATCAGCACAGCAATGTCCCCATCAGCGGCGTCCCCATCAGCTTCTAATGGGGACACCGCTGATGGGGACATTGCTGTGCTGATGCTGAAATTGCTGTTCTGATGGGGACATTGCTGTGCTGATGGGGATACGGGTGTCCCCATCAATGGTGTCCTCATCAATGGTGTCCTTATCAGCGGTGTCCCCATCAGCACAGCAATGTCCCCATCAGCACAGCAATGTCCCCATCAGCACAGCAATGTTCCCATCAGCGGCATCCCCATCAGCGATGCTGATGGGGACATTGCTGTTCTGATGGGGACATTGCTGTTCTGATGGGGACATTGCTGTGCTGATGGGGACACCGCTGTGCTGATGGGGACACCGCTGTGCTGATGGGGACACCGCTGATAGGAACACGGGTGTCCCCATCAGCGGTGTCCCCATCAGCGATGATGGGGACATTGCTGTTCTGATGGGGATATTGCTGTGGACACTGCTGTGGGGATGGGGACACGGCTGTGGTGATGGGGACACGGCTGTGGGGATGGGGACACGGCTGTGGGGATGGGGACACGGCTGTGGTGATGGGGACATGGCTGTGGTGATGGGGACATGGCTGTGGCGACGGGGATATTGCTGGGGACGCTGCTGATGGGGACACAGATGATGGGGAGTCTCTAATGAGGGACACAGACGTGTGGAAGGCTCCGATGGGAACACAGACGTGTGGAAGGCTCCGATGGGGACAGAGGCGTGTGGAAGGCTCCGATGGGGACAGGCGTGTGGAAGGCTCCGATGAGGACAGACGTGTGGAAGGCTCCGATGGGGACAGAGACGTGTGGAAGGCTATGATGAGGTCACAGGCGTGTGGAAGGCTCTGATGGGGACACAGGCGTGTGGAAGGCTCTGATGGGGACACAGGCGTGTGGAAGGCTCTGTTGGGGACACAGGCGTGTGGAAGGCTCTGATGGGGACACACAGGCGTGTGGAAGGCTATGATGAGGTCGCAGACGTGTGGAAGGCTCTGATGGGTACACAGGCGTGTGGAAGGCTATGATGGGGACACAGGCGTGTGGAAGGCTCTGATGGGTACACAGGCGTGTGGAAGGCTCTGATGGGGACACAGGCGTGTGGAAGGCTCTGTTGGGGACACAGGCGTGTGGAAGGCTCTGATGGGGACACACAGGCGTGTGGAAGGCTATGATGAGGTCGCAGACGTGTGGAAGGCTCTGATGGGTACACAGGCGTGTGGAAGGCTATGATGGGGACACAGGCGTGTGGAAGGCTCTGATGGGGACACAGGCGTGTGGAAGGCTCTGATGGGGACACAGACGTGTGGAAGGCTATGATGAGGTCGCAGATGTGTGGAAGGCTCTGAAGGGGACACAGATGTGTGAAAGGCTATGATGAGGTCGCAGACGTGTGGAAGACTATGATGAGGTCGCAGACGTGTGGAAGGCTCTGATGGGGACACAGGCGTGTGGAAGGCTATGACGAGGTCGCAGACGTGTGCAAGGCTCTGATGGGGACACAGGCGTGTGCAAGGCTCTGATGGAGACACAGGCATTTGCAAGGCTCTGATGAGGTCGCAGACGTGTGGAAGGCTCTGATGGGGACACAGGCGCGTGCAAGGCTATGATGAGGTCGCAGACGTGTGGGAGGCTCTGATGAGGTCGCAGACGTGTGGAAGGCTCTGATGGGGACACAGGCGTGTGGAAGGCTATGATGAGGTCGCAGACGTGTGGAAGACTCTGATGGGGACACAGATGTGATCTGAGATACATATATAATGGGGATCTGGAGGATGGCACAGACATAAGGGGGGACTATGATGAGGACTCTGATGTAAGCGTAAACTCTCAAATCTTTTCCTTGTTCAGATATCTCCTTCAGTTATGGAAGGAAAAAAGAAAAGAAAAGTGGACAGCGAATGCCGCATATTTAATGAGCAATGGAACCTAAAGTACTTTTTTGTACAAGTGGGCGATAAAGCCTCGTGTCTCATATGCAATGAAAATGTTGCAGTTTTGAAGGAGTACAATTTGCGTCGGCACTATGAGACAAAACACGAGCAAAGTTATTCTAAATTCACAGGAAAACAGCGTTCGGAAAAATTTCAATTGATGCAACGCAATTTGCTTTCCCAAAAAGCTCTATTTACGCAAAAGAAAAGTGAAAATGAAGCTTTAACTCGGGCCAGTTATAAAGTTGCTTATGCCTTGGCTAAAAGAGGAAAACCATTCACGGACGGAGATCTTATTAAGGAGTGTATGATGGAAGCAGTGGAAGAGTTATGCCCAGAAAAAGCTAATTTGTTCAAAACTATAAGTCTTGCACCTAATACTATTGCTCGTAGAATTGACGATATAGGAAGCAATATAGTTAATCAAATTGCAGAAAAAGCAAAAAATGTTCTTGTGTATTCTCTCGCACTTGATGAGTCAACTGATGTGTGTGATACATCACAACTTTTAGTGTTCATTCGTGGTGTCGACAGCGAATTTGATGTCACACAAGAGTTAGCATCAGTGCATAGCATGCACAGCACAGTAACTGGAGAAGACATCTTCAAAGAACTGCAAAAAACTGTGACGGAATATAACCTGGAGTGGAATAAACTGCAATGTGTGACAATTGATGGAGGAAAAAACATGTCTGGGGCGAAGAAAGGTTTAGTTGGACAAATAATGAAAACTTGCGAGGTTGGTGGATTCTCAAAGCCCATGTTCCTGCATTGCATTATCCATCAGCAAGCATTGTGTGGAAAATATCTGGATATGTCTTGTGTTCTGAAACCTGTTGTTTCAGTAGTAAATTTTATTCGATCTCATGGGCTTAATCATCGCCAGTTTCGTGATTTTCTAAAAGAAATTGACTCAAAGTACATTGACTTGACTTACTACACAGCAGTTCGATGGCTTAGTTGTGGAACAGTTCTATCACGCTTCTTTCACCTCAGAGAAGAAATTAATTCATTTCTAACAGAAAAAAATCGACCCGACCCACTTTTGTCAAACACTGACTGGCTTTGGAAATTGGCATTTTTTGCAGATTTGACAGACCATATGAATCAACTGAATCTGAAATTGCAAGGTGAAACCAATTTGATTTGTGACCTATTTGTGCATGTCAAGTCATTCAGGGCAAAACTCATGCTTTTTGAAGGACAGGTGAAAGACCATAATTTGGTTCATTTTCCATGTTGTGAAAAATTTCATAAAGAGAGCAAAACAGAATTTCCTTCTTCATTTGCAACTGTAATCATTCAGGGCTTGCAAAAACAATTTCGGGAGCGATTTTCTGATCTTGATGGTAGAGCAGATGATATAAAACTGTTTCAAAATCCATTTGACTGCAATGTTGAAACACTCCCAAGTCAGTTTCAATTGGAAATTATTGACCTACAATCAGATGACATGCTGAAAGACAAATATAAAGAAGGAAATTTGATCCAATTTTATAAATCTTTGCAGCCTGAGCAGTTTCCAAATTTGAAGCAATTTGCTCGTAGACTTGTGTCAGTCTTTGGTACAACATACCTGTGCGAACAAACATTTTCAAAAATGAAGTATGTCAAGTCCAAATATCGAGCAAATTTATCGGATGATCATTTGAAGTCCATCCTAATAATTGGCTCCTCAAGCCTGAAACCTCAGTACAGTGACATTTTGAAATTAAAAAATCAGCTCCATCGTTCACATTGAATTTGTAAACATGTTTTTTGTTTTGTGAACCTGAAGCACAAAATTCTTTGCATTATGTTTTGCTGTTTACACAAAATTGCCAGATCTGTGTTGAAAGTTGCAGACTGATTTTATTTTACTTCGACTAAAATTAAAGGCCCAAGTTTATTTTGAATGTCTTTGCGTTGTTTTGCTAAAGTTTTTTCTCTTTTGTTCTCAGTCATATCATGCTGATTACAAAAACGATCCATGTAAAATATATACATTTAATTTAATACATAACTGATTTTTTTTTCCGGCCCCCGAATACTTGTAAAATCTTCAATGTGGCCCTCCTGTTGAAAAGTTTGGAGACCCCTGATCTAGATCATCCTGAGGCCGGTCAAAGGGAAATCGAGAGAGGGCGTCAGCATTACCATTGGAGCGCCCTGGTTTGTAGTGAATGGTATAGCTGAACCGGGCCAATTGTGCCACCCATCGTTGTTCCAAGGCGCCCAGTTTCGCCGTCTCTAGGTATGCGAGAGGATTGTTGTCAGTATATATGTGTAAGCGGGGTGAGGGGTGCGGCGATTCACTGAGGGAGACACATGTAAAGTTCTTTGAACAAGGTAACGTTTATTACCGAGAGGCGGTAGTAGTAACAGTCTTTACAATCAAACTGCAAATGGTTCCTCTCCAGGCATGGAGGCACAAATATGCAGTACAGATACTGTTGTTCTAAGCAATGTGGATTTCTGAGTATCACAGGCACTTCCCACTTAATGGTACATTATATACCCCAGCACACAATGCTTATTGGAAGAGGCTGGAAACACGTTACCCGTAGCAGCTGGGAGTCTTTCATCCGACCAAGGTTACCACTGCAGGACTCCGTAGGACCCCTGAACTATCCCTCACAGGCCAGAACACTCTCCCTGGCTTCTCCTCTCTCTCCCTCACAAGCAGGGTCTCTGTCCCTATCTACATCCACACGTGTTCTGCCTAAAAACTTGCCTGAGCTTTACTATAAAAAGAAACCACACAAAGATGGTCGCCCAAATCTCTCGAGATCTCGTGCGGCCTATCAGAACACATGGCTCCTCCAAAATGGTGTTGGAGACACTCTAGAGGCAGAAGTGTTAAACATAAATACATACAAAAAACATAACAATTTGACTGCAGTATGAATACATATGATTACTTTACCACTTGCTCTTGCAGCACTAGACTGCCCTATCACTGACAGCTGCTTACACTCCCCCCCCCCCATTTAAGAAGTGCATCCCTTGCATTACCTAGGGAGAGCAATTACCACAGTGCGATATGATAACAGCAAGTCAATAAGCAAAACAACAGTTCAGGGTATAATCAGCATAGCGGACAGGTTTCAGTCCCCGTGTCGTACGCCTTGGGAAGCGAGGCTCCAGATTCCCCAAATGTCCATCTCCATCAGCTACAACAGGGCACCGTTCCTCACCCACAACAGGGTCAATAGGCACTACTTTGTCCCTAAGAGGATCATCCTCCACAGGGATGGGGGTAACTTGCACATCTGGTTCCCCTGCTAGCAAGTCCCATTCAGTTACAGTAGCTTGGTTATCTGTAGCTCCTTCAGCTGGGGATAAGCTCTCTACTGCAGGCAGAGGAGGCAAACACCATGTTGCAGAGTCACTGTTGAGGATTTCCTGGCTGCAGTCCCGTCTAGCCGACGGTGAGAAGACAGGAACAGGATTATCCGTTCGTGACTCCGCAGTGAACACACAGGGAAGAAGCAGATTACGATGCAGTCTTTTACGAGGCCCATCTGGCTTCTCTGAGACCAGATCATACACAGGCCGCCCCGCGAAAGGTTGGTGTTCGACCCGATATGGGCATGGCTCCCACTTAGGCTCCAGCTTGCTGCCCCTCAGATGTTTGGGATTCCTCACCAAGACTCTGTCGCCTGCTGCAAGTGGCAACAATTGGACAGCACTTTCCTCGGCTAAATCCTCGTGCTTTCCCAGCACTATTTGTTTGGCTTGATCCAGCCGGTGCCAGTGATCTTGGACCCACTCGTCCGGGGTCCTTGACGTAATAGGCTCTGGGGTTTCTAGGAGTAAATCCACCGGTAACCGGCCGTAAAGCCCAAACATCAGAAAATGAGGAGTATAACCAGTGGCTCTATGCACAGTCTGATTGTAAGCCCAAACGACATCTCCTACATACTGCGGCCAACGTTCTCGATGTTCCTGCTCTAAGGTGCGAATTAATCCCAACAAGGTGCGATTAAAACGTTCACAGGCCCCATTTCCTTGGGGGTGGTAAGGAGTAGTATGCGACTTCCGAATACCACTAAGACTACACAGTTCAGAAAACACCTTAGACTCAAAGTTCGGCCCTTGGTCCGACAGAATCCTTTTGGGGCACCCATAGGGCTGGACTACATAGGTCCAGAACAGTTTAGCCGTAGTGGTGGCAGTCTGATCTTTAGTTGGCACTACGATGGCAAACTTAGATAAGTGGTCCACAAATACCAAGGCATAGCGATACCCTGACGATGTGTCAGCCACTGTCAGGAAGTCCATGGTCAGCAATTCAAAGGGTTCTCCCGTCCTCACCACCAGAGGGGTAGTTTGCTCTGTTCTTCCCTTGTGGATGGCACAACTCTGACACTCCTGGCATGCCCTTTGCACCCACTTAGACAGTCCCGGACAAAATATGTACTTACGAATAAGGGCCTCTGTCCGTTCCGCACAGAAGTGTCCTCCAATCCGGTGAAATATTCGACAAACCTCCAAGGCCTCCGATTGAGGGATAACCAGCTGATGCATAACTTGCGACTCTCCAGGCACCCGTGCTTGTCAGTATAAGAGTCCATTATATCTTTCCAGCCGATCCCACTGTTTTAGCAGCTGGCACAACGTCGGTGAGAGCTTTCTTCGCTCCCTGGAATCTGGCTTCCGATTCCTGTCCCAGTATCTAATGAGCTGATCCAGGTCAGGATCGTTCCGCTGGAGTTGCAACCATTCTCGAGGAGTGTGAATTTCTGACCCTCCTGGTAGGCCCTGATTACTTTGCAGAGTCGTTGAAGCCAGTTGCTCCTGCGTGTTGACCCCAGAGGAAACGACCTCCTCCCCCTCGAGTTGTTGATCTAGATCATCCTGAGGCCGGTCAAAGGGAAATCGAGAGAGGGCGTCAGCATTACCATTGGAGCGCCCTGGTTTGTAGTGAATGGTATAGCTGAACCGGGCCAATTGTGCCACCCATCGTTGTTCCAAGGCGCCCAGTTTCGCCGTCTCTAGGTATGCGAGAGGATTGTTGTCAGTATATATGTGTAAGCGGGGTGAGGGGTGCGGCGATTCACTGAGGGAGACACATGTAAAGTTCTTTGAACAAGGTAACGTTTATTACCGAGAGGCGGTAGTAGTAACAGTCTTTACAATCAAACTGCAAATGGTTCCTCTCCAGGCATGGAGGCACAAATATGCAGTACAGATACTGTTGTTCTAAGCAATGTGGATTTCTGAGTATCACAGGCACTTCCCACTTAATGGTACATTATATACCCCAGCACACAATGCTTATTGGAAGAGGCTGGAAACACGTTACCCGTAGCAGCTGGGAGTCTTTCATCCGACCAAGGTTACCACTGCAGGACTCCGTAGGACCCCTGAACTATCCCTCACAGGCCAGAACACTCTCCCTGGCTTCTCCTCTCTCTCCCTCACAAGCAGGGTCTCTGTCCCTATCTACATCCACACATGTTCTGCCTAAAAACTTGCCTGAGCTTTACTATAAAAAGAAACCACACAAAGATGGTCGCCCAAATCTCTCAATATCTTGTGCGGCCTATCAGAACACAGGGCTCCTCCAAAATGGTGTTGGAGACACTCTAGAGGCAGAAGTGTTAAACATAAATACATACAAAAAACATAACAATTTGACTGCAGTATGAACACATATGATTACTTTACCACTTGCTCTTGCAGCACTAGACTGCCCTATCACTGACAGCTGCTTACAAGCCCCTATATGTTACAGTTGCTTCATCTGCAGACTGATGTGTTTTTTGTACTGCTGCAAGATATATTGGGGTGCAATCTGAGTCTGTCCCTGCATTGTCATCATTGTCCTCTATGGCGTGTACAGAACGTGTTTTTGACCTTCCAGTTTGTGAAGACAGCTTACACACCCTGGCAAAATGTCCTATTTTCTTGCATATCTGCCCCCTTGCCGGACAGACACTATTTTTTATGGTGCATGTTTCCACAATATCCACACGCTTCTTGTGTGTTACTTGTCCCAGTGCCATAGTTGCCCTTTACTCCTGTGTGCTCTTTCTTGTCTATATCTGCTGCTGTGATTTTCTATAGCATTAATCTGGAGCCTTTCAGTACCTGCATGTCCTTTCTTGACATTTCATATGCTCTGGCAATCCTTATGGCTTTCTCAAGATTTAAAGTGGAGGTTCACCCGGAACTAACATTTTTTACCCTAAGATTGATGCTCATTTTGTCTAGGGGAATCGGCTAGTTGTTTTAAAATCGAAGCTGTACTTACCGTTGTAGAGAGCGATCTTCTCCGCCGCTTCCGGGTATGGGCTGCGGGACTGGGCGTTCCCATTTTGATTGACAGTCTTCCGACAGGCTTCCGACGCTCGCATCCATCGCGTCACAATTTTCCGAAAGTAGCCGAACGTTGGTGCGCAGGCGCAGTATAGAGCCGCAGCGACGTTCGGCTTCTTTCGGCTACTCGTGACGCGATGGATGCGACCGTCGGAAGCCTGTCGGAAGACTGTCAATCAAAATAGGAACGCCCACTCCCGAAGACCATACCCGGAAGCGGCGGAGAAGATCGCTCTCTACAACGGTAAGTACAGCTTCGATTTTAAAACAACTAGCCGATTCCCCTAGACAAAATGAGCATCAATCTAAGGGTAAACATTTTTTTATGGGTGAACTCCCGCTTTAAGTCTTCTTCCTGCAGTAGCTTTTCCTGAACTTCCTTAAACTTACTGCCCATCAGAATGCGGTCTTTTATCATATCTCCAGCAGTCTTTGGCAAGCAATCGCAGCTGTGTCACCCATTCATCCACAGACTCACCTCCACATTGGTTCCTCTCATAAAACAGTTTCCTTTGCACTGTGGAGTTTCTCCTTGGGTTGCAGTATGCCTCAAACTTTGCAAACAGTACCTCTGTTTTCTTTTTGTCCTCTGCAGTGATCTCCTCACTTGCTTGCCAGGATCTGCGCACATCACGTCCTTTTTGTCCCACACATATCAGAAAGTGAGCTGCTTTCTGCTGATCAGACTATCTGTCTGCATCTGGTCCTGCAAACACAAGCTCTATCAGCTCCCTCCATTGTGACCAGTTTTCAGACACATTCCCTGATTCCAAATCCAGGGATGGAATGTTCTTTGTGTTGCTGTTTGCTGCCATGACTCTTCTGTACCCTTTCTGGTACCATGTAAAGGTTTAACAGGAAGGATAGGCAGACAGCATGAGCTTGAACACAAGCTTGGTCTTTATTCAGTAGCCTCCATCTTAGAACAAACCACAGCTCCCCGCCACCAGATCACATGACCAAAACTGTTAACTGTTTCCTAACATGCATAAGGAACTAGGCATAACAATTCAACTTGAATTATAACATAAAGCATACACATCACAACACGGACAGCAGTAGCCTGGTCATAAGTGAGCCCCAGAGCATATATACTCCACCCCTGGAGTAATGGGGTATGTCGTGGCCGACCCCGCGCGCAGCTAAAGGTCTGCTCACGCTCGATGGCCGGACTGGGGAGACTACAAGGATCTATATTATCCAGCTGGCAGTTGATAGTAGATCTCAGGATCAAAAAACAAACCAAAAAATAAAAAATAAAGTTTAAAAATAAAAGTTCGGCAGGACCAATAGGCCCCTAGGGAGCCAGGTCCTTCTCCTATGCTAGGCAGAAAAAAACTGAGCTGCTGACTGCAGGGTGAGAGGTTATGGCCAGAGGGCCGCCCCCTGGGCGGTGCTGTTCAGTTTGGTGTATTACATGTTTTGTAACCATTTAACATGTCTGCCTATTCTACGGAACATAACCCTACTGTCAAGATTATTTGGAGCTGTGTCCGTCCATGAACGAAAGAGAAAAAGGACATACTCTTCATTTATGTACAGCGTTGCATGATCACACAGTTGTCGAAGTAACACAAAAATGGTCTGGTCATGAAGGGAGGTAAATTTTCCGGAAGGTCAGGTGGTTAACCACTAGCTGACCACGCACCGCCGTTCTACGTCGGCAGGTCGGCTCGGCTGGGCGAGAGCACGTAGTATAACGTCCTCTCTCTCAGCCGCCACTAGGGGCGCGCACGCGCGCCCCCCGCTCGCCCCCGACTCGCCGCCGGGCACACGCGATCGCTCGGTACAGAGCGGGGACCGGGAGCTGTGTGTGTAAACACACAGCTCCCGGTCCTGTCAGCGGGGGAAACGCTGATCTTCTGTTCATACAATGTATGAACAGAAGATCAGTGTATCCCCTAGTGAGGCCACCCCCCCCCCCCACAGTAAGAACACACAAGGGACATACTTAACCCCTTCCCTGCCCCCTAGTGTTAACCTCTTCACTGCCAGTGGCATTTTTATAGTAATCCAATGCATTTTTATAGCACTGATCGCTATAAAAATGCCAATGGTCCCAAAAATGTGTCAAAAGTGTCCGAAGTGTCCGCCATAATGTCGCAATACTGAAAAAAAATCGCTGATCGCCGCCATTACTAGTAAAAAAAATATATTAATAAAAATGACATAAAAATACCCCCTATTTTGTAAACGATATAACTTTTGCGCAAACCAATCAATAAACGCTTATTGCGATTTTTTTTAACGAAAAATATGTAGAAGAATACGTATCGGCCTAAACTGAGGAAAAAAATTTTTTTTATATATTTTTGGGGGATATTTATTACAGCAAAAAGTAAAAAATATTCATTTTTTTCAAAATTGTCGCTCTATTTTTGTTTATAGCGCAAAAAATAAAAAACGCAGAGGTGATCAAATACCACCAAAAGAAAGCTCTATTTGTGGGGAAAAAAGGACGCCAATTTTGTTTGGGAGCCACGTCGCACGACCGCGCAATTGTCTGTTAAAGCGACGCAGTCCCGAATCGCAAAAAGTACTCTGGTCTTTGGGCAGCAATATGGTCCGGGGGGTAAGTGGTTAATATTTGTGGCCTTTTTTTAATACTTTACAAGTGAATAGCTACTGGGGGGCGGTGCTAAACAATGTTGTAACAATGCATTTACACATTAATTTGTTCTGTGTTATGTCAATTTATTCTGTTATCAATAAAGTTTTACACTGATTTTATTTTCCTACTCACAGCCAAGGCGCGGTCCCCCTGCCTTTACGTCACCGCGCACAGTCATCTGGGCGACCCGGAGCGCGCCCGTTCGTCACGAGCTTTGGAAGAAACAGTCAGGCGGCGAGCACGCACGCGTCCAGACCCGACAGCCAATGGCGTTGTATGGGCGCTGGAGCGCGCCTAAGGTTTCGCCAATCCGGGAAGGGGTACGGCAAGAGGAGGGAGCGCGTGTGCGCGCACCGGAGTAAGGAGGTGCGGAGAGGCCGAGAGAGGGAAAGGGAGATATGCTGCGGTTTCAGGTGAGTCAGAGCTCATGTATGGGCTGTTATGGCCGGGTTCGGTCCCAGTGAGCTGGTTAGTTGTGGAGAGGTACTAGCCATGGCTCCAGGGGGGGAGACACCAATACTTTGTTTATCATAGATACACCAGAACTGCTCACTTCCCTTCCTTGTTGGAGGCTGAATACAGGACACACGTGATACAAACCAGAGACTGGCCAAATACAGTGCTTCTAAGGGCGATCACTTTCTGTTCACCTTAATGCATTTCCTGTAGAAAAGTCACCACTTATTTCTTCGTATCCCATCCCTAAACAATTCCCTCAATCCCCCTCATGATGATCCAGTGGTGTCCCCGGGCTGCAGCTCTTCTCTCCCCTTTTGCTGGTCAAAGGAGACCACTGAGACCAGGGGAAGCCTGTGGATGCACATAGCCCAGTGCTGGTACACATCCTTGTGTGTGTGTGTGTGCCCCCGTAACAAACCGCTTGCTATGGGGGCATCTGCAGAAAGGAGCTGTGCTCCCTGTGTCTATGGATGCACATAGCCTGGCACCGGGACACATCCTTGTGCTGCTAGGGGGCATCTACAGAAAGGAGCGGGGGACCACCAAAAGAAGTGCTAAGAGGCTCCTGTGTGCAATGACAGAGCAGGTAAGTATAAACCTCGCTTTTTTTTTTTTTAAAGTGGATGTAAACCCTTTACTATACCCAGTGAAGTGTATAGCCTCAGATGATACACAGATTAACCACTTGCCGCCCGCCAGTGACAGATTGACGTCGGCAAAGTGGTTGTAGAATCCTGACTGGATGTCATATGACGTCCATCCAGGATTCTGAGCCGCTGCGCGCCCCCAGGGGCGCGCATCGCGGCGATCGTTGTTGCAGGGTGTCAGTCTGACACCCCGCAACACCGATCAAGGTAAAGAGTCTCTCACGGAGACACTTTACCACGTGATCAGCCGTGTCCAATCACGGCTGATCACGATGTAAATAGGAAAAGCCGGTAATCGACTTTTCCTCACTCGCGTCTGTCAGACGCGAGTAGAGGAGAGCCGATCGGCTGCTCCTGTGACGGGGGGGTTTGTGCCCACCCCCCCCCCCCCCCCCCGAGGATGCTCACTGGACCACCAGGGATGGCCACTAGACCACCAGGGATTAAAAAAAAAAAAAAGTATGCCACCCTAGACCACCAGGGATGAGGAGGACACAAAAAATGGATGCCAATCAGTGACGCAATTGTTTCCAATCAGTGCCCACAATGAGCATCACTGATTGGCAGGCATTGTTTGGCACCGATTGGCATCCATTAGTACAACACATACAATAGTGCCCATCTATGCCAATCCGTGCCGCCCATCCGTGGCGCATATTAGTGCCCATCAATGCCACCACATCGGTGCCCATCAGTGCTGTCTTATCAGTGCAATACCATCAGTGCCCATCAGTGAAGGAGAAAACGTACTTATTTACAATGTTTTCTAACAGAAACAAAAAAAAAAACGTTTTTTCAACATTTTAGGACTTTTTTTTTTTTTTTGCAGAAAATAAATATCCCAGAGGTGATCAAATACCACCAAAAGAAAGCTCTATTTGTGGGTACAAAATGATAAAAATTTAGTTTGGGTACAGTGTAGCATGACTGCGCAATTGTCATTCAAAGTGCAACAGCGCTGAAAGCTAAAAATTGGTCTGGGCGGGAAGGTGTATAAGTGCCCTGTATGGAAGTGGTTAAACAAATCTATGTGTATTCCCTAAAGGACGTAGTTTACCTTTACCAAGCTGTCACCTATACAGACATTGAGTAATGCTGCCATTGCTATAGGTCAATGTTTCTCAACCAGGGTACCCTTTGTGATTGACACATCCTGGATCTAAGAGGGATGAGAGGACTCAATATTAATACAGGTACTCTGATGTTACTTGGGGGGGGGGGGGGGGGGGGGTCTCATCTATAGGCGGGGCCCTCTGACTCTGTGATGAGGGCCTCTGATATATTGGGGGTAATTTGATGTGATGGGGGACCTCTGATATATTTTGGGGGTAATTTGATGTGATGGGGGACCTCTGATGTGAAGTTAATTTCATCAAGGTGGTGGTTGTAAACCTCATCCCAGGCTCAGGTTTCTCATTGAGAAGCAACATATTTTTTATTTTTTTTGTACTATTTAGAATGGGGTACCTCCAATATTTTATAGTGTGTGTTTTTTTTTAAAGCTTAATAAATGCTGGTGTAGGCTGTTTATGTACCTCATGATGCCTGACTGGGAAACTCCTAGAATGTTACTGTGCACCTCCACTATCACAGGAGTGATTTCTTAAACTCTTGAGCTCTGAGCTACTGCATAAGGGGAGAGCGAGTGCATGTGGGGGGGTTTCTAACCAGAAAAGGATCTCACTTCTATGAAGGTGAACAGTAGCAGCTGTGAGTTTTTTGGTAAAGGTGAACTATGCCCTTACAGCTGATCTCCAGGCAAGCCGCTGGCTACATAATGTATATAGGGGCTGTTTTGGCTGCAAAGAGCTTTGTGTTTTTGTTTATCCAGTCCTGAGATTTACACGGCTCTGTCCTGGTGACCTGACTCAGTGAAGCCTAGTGAAGGGGAGGCACGGGACACTCAGCTTCAACGCTGTTTAAGGGTCCATTTACAGTTTTGCAGTTACCTACATTTTTTTTCAGGATACAGAAAAGCCATGTTCAGTGTTCCAGGTCTGCGCAATATTATGCTTTATGTTTGCATATTATCACACCGTTCTGGATGGCCCTGCATGTCACCACACATGCTGTGCAATGACATGTCTCTGTACATTTCACATAAGGTTCAGTCACAAAAACAGGGAGATATGTAATGAAACGTGTGCTACACTGCCCCCTTCCACACAGCTCTGTCGCTTAAAGTAGGGTGACCAGACATCCCAGGTTTCCGGGGACAGTCCCCAGATTGAAGACACTGTCCCCGGACCAAGTCTGTCCCCGGATTGGATTTGAACAGGGGCTAGGGCAATTTCAAAGACAGTCAGTGCAGAATTAAAAAAATATATATATATATAAAAATTTGAATTACACCACCGCTCTGCCACTCCTACTAGCTTAGGGGAGTGTTTTTTTTCCCATTATCTGTTCCCCTTTCTGATGATCATGTGCTGGTCGCAGTGGAGGGAATATTTCTTTAGTTTCGGGCGCATGCCCATTCAGCTCCGCTTTCATGTTCTTCTCCCGGCCAGCCGCCTGCCTGCTTATCTCCTTGCCTTCCCTGGCAGAGTGATCTTCCTCCGATTCCCACCCAGTAGTAGCCGGGGCCCGGAGAGTAAAGCCTTGTACACACGATCAGACAATAATTGTGTTATGGACGTGTTTTGTCAGATAATCCGACCGTTTGTACGCTCCATCAGACAATTGTTGTCGGAATTTCCGACAACAAATGTAGGATAGCATGCTCTAAAATTTTCTGACAACAAATGTGTTCTGTCGGTTTATCCAATCGTGTGTACACAAGTCCGTCGGAACTAAAATCCAAAGTACAAACACGCATGCTCCGAACCAATGCTAACCATAGCACAACATTAGCAGAAGTTGCCCAAAGGGTGGAGCTAAAGAGCAGAAAAAACACATAGTTTCATGAGTGTTGCCTGAAAAAGTCTGATGGAAATCTAAAAGTGTGTACGAGGCTTAAGACTTGACAGGCTTTGAGTCGCTGATTGCAGCCATTACTAGTAAAAAAAAAAAAAAAATATGTTCCCGGATTTAATTTAAAAAATCTGGTCACCTTAGCTTAAAGTGTTGATGCCCGCACACCAGTTTAGTGAGTGGGTAACAGGGTTTTGGGCTGTAGTTCAGACTTCCCCCTCCCAAAAGTTTTTTTTTTTTCTCCCCTATTTTTCTGGGTTTGTCTTTAAAATATATACTCCCCTAACCAGAAAATCCAGTGTTGTCTTGCCATTAGCCACCGAAAGCCACTGCACATTGGTTCCTGTATTGTCATTTTTTGCTGATGTCATCAGGACATGGCTGCCTTAGGCTGCACTACTGAGCGTGTTTGTTATACATAGCTCTGAAGTTTTCAGGGATGCATGACATTGGTATCCCAGGACGCTGAGGGATGTCGTTTTTTAATCTAGGGGAGAATGGTGTGGGTGCAGACTGTGCTGCCTCTAAAATATCTCCACTAAAAAAAAATGTATTGCTCTTTGCAGGGGGGGGGGGGGGGGGGGGTTAGTTGGGAGTGAGAATACTAAGGCCTCATACCCACGGACGTTTTTACAGCCACTTTTATGAGCGTTTTTGCAGATTAAAAACGGCTCTACATGTTAGCCTATGGCCTCGTGCCCACTATGACGTTTTTGAGCTGTAAATGACATTATAAGCTGCAAAAAAAAACCGGACCAGTGCGGTCTGAAGCTCCAGCGTTAGAGCTGTAAAGACGTCAGACACCGGCAAAGGGTGTTAAACACGATTTAACAAGGCTTAACACTGTGTTAAGCCTCGTCTGGCATTTCTTTCTCTATTCAAAATCAATGGTTCCCTATGGGGAGCCCATTGATTTGAATAGAGGTCGCACCAGAAGTCGGATCAAGATGATACGACTTGCAGGGCGACTCGTGCGGAGAATCTTGAGGGGGAACCCTGCAAAAATAATAAAAAAAAAAATTGCGTGAGGTTCCCCCCAGGATGATACCAGACCCTTCGGTCTGGTATGGATCTTAAGGGGTACCCCCACACCAAAAAAATGGCGTGGGTTTCCCCCAGGATCCATACCAGACCCTTATAGAGCACACAGCCCGGCAGGTCAGGAAAGGGGGCGAGCGCCCCCCCTCCTAGACCATACCAAGCCACGTGCCCTCAACATGGGGGGCACTGCACTGCCCCCACCCTGATGCACCTTGTCCCCATATTGATGAGAACAAGGCCCTTTTCCCGACAACCCTGGCCGTTGGTTGTCGGGGTCTGCGGGCGGGGGGGCTTATTGGAATCTGGGAGCCCCCTTTAATAAGGGGGTCTTCAGATCCTGGCCCCCCATCCTATGTGAATGAGTATGGGGTACATCGTACCCATTCACCTGGGGGGGGGAGTGTAAAAAAAAAAACACACCACACAGGTTTTTAAAGTAATTTTATTTAGGCAGCTCCGGTGGGCCTTCTGACTCCGGGGGTCTTCTTCCGACTTCTCCGGTTCTTCTTTCCGCTCTCCGGTGCCTTCTGGCGGGCTCCTCCACTATCTTCTTCCAGCTCTTTTACTAGCGTTGGCCCGGTCTTCCCCGTCGTGTTCTTCCCTCTTCTTCTTTTCTTCCGATGTGGACTCGACGATCTCCCCCGCTGTAATGCCGTGTGCGCAACGATTTATATAGACATGGGGCGTTGTCACCGGGTGACCCCGCCCCTTATGGCATCAGTCCCGTGGCATGATGGGACTGTGACTCCATAAGGGGCAGGGTCACAGGGTGACATCACCCGGTGACCACGCCCCACGCCTTTATAAATCGTTGCGCACACAGCATTACAGCAGGGGAGATTGTTGGAAGAAGAGAAGAGGGAAGAACACAACAGGGAAGACCGGGCCACAGCTAGTAAAAGAGCTGGAAGAAGATAGTGGGGGAGCCAGGCAGAAGGCATCGGAGACGCGGAAGAAGAACCAGAGAGCGGATAAGTCGGAAGAAGAACCCCAGTTCCCCACCCTGCCCCAAAACACCAACCCCCCCATGTTGAGGGCACGTGGCTTGGTATGGTCTGGGGGGGTAGGGTGCTTGCTATTCCCCTTTCCTGACCTGCCGAGCTGCGTGCTCGGATAAGGGTCTGGTATGGATCCTGGGGTTTCCCCCTCAAGATTGATGATGCGACTTCTGGTGCGATCTCTATTCAAATCAATGGGCTCCCATACGGAACCATTGATTTTGAATAGAGAAAGGAAAAACTTGGCTGAAAGCTAGCGCAGCGAAACGTGCTTTGAATTCAATGCAAAACACGGAAAAAATTACATTAATGCTGCTTTTTTCCTGGCGTCTGTACTAGCTTTACAAACTGTTTTTTAAAACGTCTGTGCGCATGTAACCTAAAAGTTGTAAATGTTAAGTTAAGGTCTGCTTCACATCTGTGATGTCTGGATATACAGCCAAGATAGCTAAAATTGCAGATAGGCAGAGGCTCTGAGGTGTTTTGTAACAGAGCCAGCTCCCTGCTAATCTATTTATAGCAACCTCCCCCGACAGAAATGTCTGGCTGCTTTTATCTGATGTGTCCGAGAATTTGTCAGGAGTTATCAGGCTGATAACAGAGGAACGGTTCAGGAGAGAGCTACGGGACTTGGCTCGTTGAAGAGAGATAACAAAATACTGAAGATATATGTGCCGAGTTCAAATTTCATAAATTGGGTTTACATCCACTTTAATTATCAGCCAGCTGCTGCACCTGCAGGGCACTAATGAGGACAATTTGAAGGGTGTGCATCCTTTTGGCCCCTTTCACACGGGCGCCTCTGTGAAGTGGAATCTGTTTGCTCAGCTGGGGATCTCTCCGCTGATCCCCACTAAACAGACAGATGACAGGTTTGTGTCCACTCTGCTATGCAAAAGGAACACAGTCCCACTCTTCTCTATGGGGAAATCGGATGGAAACAAAATGCTTGTCCGTTTCCATCTGATCCATCAGATGGCTGGGGAATAGGACCACCATCCATTTGTTTTTGACAGACCAGATCAGATGGCATCAGGTGTCTGCTGATATCAGCCCCTCTATATAAGAGGCTGGAGGGTCCGATCAGATCTGCCTAAAAAACTGAAAGGCGGACCTGATTGGACAGCCTGTGAGAAAGGGGCCTTAAGATGTGATTTCCTCTTGGGAGTATCTCACCAGTAATGATATTTTTGTTGCAGGGGATGCCTGAAATCTGACTTGTATCCTAGTGCAGACTTCTGGGAAAGTCAATGAGCTATTCACACAAGCAGGAAATGTTTCTGGGGGGGGGGGGGGGGGTGTGACGTTCATTATACATTTTGTATTCAGAACACCTCCAGGTAGCTATGTTGCATTTTACAGAAAATTTACAGAGCAGCATATTGAAAAGGAATGTTCAATTACAATTGGACATAAGTCGCAATTGTATATGCAATATTATATTACCCCCCCCCCCCCCCCCACAAAAGTAGAGTTACCCTTTGAGTTCCCTGCCCAGCTGCTGCACCTGTACCTTTCACACACACAAGGTTTCTCACTTTTGCAGAGCAGACAACAGCCTGTCATCACACAATTCCCATCGGATTATCCGATCGTGTGTATGAGGCTTTAGTGTCACTAGACCAGGTGTGCCCAACCAGTGTCCCGGGGGCTACATGTGACCCACGGAGCCCTCTAAAGTGGCCTTTGACCTCCTACTCTGGGATGGCAGGTTGGCAAGCCCAGATCACAGGTTGCCGACCCGCCATCCCAGAGCAGCAGTTTTGTGAATGAAGCTGCTGGTAGAGGAAGCAAGTGGCTGCAGAGCAGAGCCACATAAGCCAATGCTTCCTGTATAGTGCTCGCTCCTGTCACAGGCAGAGTGAGACCTGGGACAGCAACAGCCGGCGATACCTGAATGGAAGACAGTTATTAAGCCCAGGTTCACACTGGGTACGATTTGAGATGCGATTTGAGATGTCAAATCGCATCTCAAATCGGCAGCATTTGCCGGCAATTGTGGGCAATGGCACTGTCCTAATCGGTGCGACGCCGCATCTGCGGCGCTGCACCGATTTCAAAAAGTAGTTCCTGTACTACTTTTTGCGATTTCGGGCCGCGATTTACATTGAACCCTGCACTCTTAAATCGCGGCCGAAATCGCGGTAAAATCGCGATTTTACCACGATTTTGAATTCGCAGCAGTGTGAACCTAGCCTAAAGGGTAAGTTTACTATTAAATTCACAGTATATATGGATATATCTGTTTTGCAGTGGTTACTGGGCTGCTTTCAAACTGATCCGCAGGTGCAGTGCAGCTGCGGGTTACCTGCACTGAGCAATAGACTTATTACCTGTGGCTTTGTTGCGCCTCAGCTCGGCTTTGTTGCAAATCGCAGCGCGTCAGTGTGAAAGCAGCCTTCGGCCCCTTTTATATGAGGAGTCTGACCCAATCGGACTTAATATTCACTTCTATGGAGCAGCAGATGTAAACGGACTTGTGTCTGTTTATACCCGCCTACCTAAAAAAAAATAGAATGGGATCTGCCCCCTTCAGTCTGGGCGAATCGGATTGGGTCAGAGGCCCATAGAGTAGAGTGGTCTGTGTCCGTGGACACGAACCTGTCATTCTTCCGCTCTTTGTGGCCCGCGACCAGTTACCAATTACCTTAAGTAATTAAAAACTGTCTGACATTCGGCCTGTGTATGGCAACTGGTCTGACAAGCCAGCCATTGGACCAGCTTCTGTTGGATGAGCATGCTGGAAAACAAGCAGCCAAGCTGAGTGTTCTGGCATGGGGGCTGTCCCCTTAAACGGAAAAAAAAAAAAAACTAGTAGGCCCCTTTCACATGGGTGCCTCTGCCTGAGGGACTCCGCTTGCTCAGTGGGGGATTGCTCCGTTAATCCCCACTGAGCAGGCAGATGACAGGTTTGTCTCCGCTCACCTTGCAGAGCAGAGACGGACACAGTTCTGCTCTCCTCTATAGGGTGAAAAGGACCGCCTGTCTGTTTTCATCTGATTTATATCTAATTAGATCCGCCTGATGGATGGAAAATAGGGTCTCCATCTGCCTGGATAGTGGCGCATGTCGGTGGACTCGTCACCACTGACATACTCCGCCCATAGGGGAAAGTGTGAGGTCTGCCTGAAAAAGTGAAAGGCATTTGGACGTAATTGTAAAGCTTGGGCAAAAGGTTCTTTAAGGGAGAGTGGTTAAAATGCTCCCCTTCCCTCCAAGCACAAGTTTAAGGTAACATAGAATCTTATAATTATGATGAGCACAGCACAGCAGGTCCTCTATTGCTCTCCCATGTGGTTGCTTGGTGCTGACTTTGTTATGGCGTTACTGTTTTGCAGTCTGTACACACAGTACTGCTATAAGTTAGCAAAGTCAGCACCCAGAAACCATGTGACACTGTGGGAGAGCAATCGAGTACCTGCTGTGATCATCATAATAATGATGAGCATACTGTGGGGAATCTGGGTCTGTATCTTCATTCCACAGTAATCGGTGTGACTGTGTGCAGTGTATGCCGCCACTTGCCTGAAGTTGTGCTCTGTCTGCCACCAACTGCTGGTTTAGGTCTCCTGTGCCCTTTCAGCCACCTGTCTGCCTCACATAAGTCTCTCCCTCCCACTTACTGAGGGAGTAGTGTACAAATGAATCACTCCACCAGGTGCATTCAATGGGCGGTCGGAACTAGTGCAGGGCATTATGCGGTGCCGGGTTATATGCCTTCCCCTCCGAAAATTGTCCTTCCTCTGCTCTCACTTGCTGGGCCCCATCAGGTCAGAGGGGCCCAGGAAAATGTAATTACACCCTGGAAAGCAAGTAGGAGCAGGTGTGTGCTTAAGAAAAAACCCTTTTATTTATTTAGCCAGAAATTAACTTTAAACCTTCTTGGGCCCACCTTGTTGAGCTGATAGGGCAGTACAACTGGCCCATCAGTGGCCCTGGCTATACCACTGCAGTTCATTAAAATGTTCATATTTCTTCCACGTATTGTTTTGCGGTGTGCTAAATGTTCACTCCTTGCTCCCGTGACAGCGTATTCTCTGTTCTGCACTTTCCTAGCTATTAATGCACCTGCTGATTCTAGTTGTACATACCTTCCCCGTTCGTTTATGTTGGTAACATAGATTTCATCAATTGTAGTTTTATCGTTCTAATGTGTGCCAGTACTGGATGCATCGGAATGTATTACTGTAGTACTTTCACATATAGTGGGATCATGTGAAAAAAAAACGTAGTTGTCACTATTAAAGGATAAATTGACCTTTAAAGGGGTGGTTCCCCTAAAAATAAACTTTTGACATTGCATTTGCTACATTAATTACAATTAGAATCGGCTGGTTTTATTGAAAAAATACCTCCGTACGTAGCGTTTGCTATATTCGTTCCCACCGCCACTTCCGGGTACGATGCTGGCGGTGGGTGTTCCTAATTGATGGACAGGCATCCGACCGACGCATCCATCGCGTCACGAGATGCAGAAAGAAGCCGAACGTCGGTGCGGCTCTATACGGCGCATGCGCACCGACGTTTGACTTCTTTCGGCATCTCGTGACGCGATGGATGCGTCGGCCGGATGCCTGTCCATCAGCAGCTCTCTGCTCTGACACACTGGAGCGCCTATCTTCGGCCGCCTAGGTGACGACTCCTCTCGCCATAGGCGGCCCCTCCCTGCCAGCGATCTTCTGGGACAAAATGCAGGTCCCAGAAGATCGTCTGGCCAATAGGATAGTGCAGTGCGCGCCTGGCTGTGAAGCCATAAGCTGTCACGGCCGGGTGCCCACAGTTATGATGATGGTGCGGGGGAGAGGAGCGAGCCTCCGGGCGGCCGCATCGCTGGACCATGGGGCAGGTAAGTGGCAGTTTATTAAAAGTTGGCAGCTATGCTTTTTGTAGCTGCTGACTTTTAATAAACGAAAACACGGGTGGAACGCCGCTTTTAAGGTAAAAAAAAAAATTAAAATTCTCCCTCCTCTCTTGATCCAAATTATCATTTTAAATCTCAGTGGTTGCTGTCTTGCGGAACAGATGTTTTTTTCATTACACACAAGACTTGCTGATTGTATTGTGCAGCTGGTCAGATAATACAATATTAGGTCTCTCAATACAGTGATTGCTGCTAAATTGCTGATTTCATACATTTGTTTTTCAGTCTCTTGAGGATGGTGATCGCTTCCCAGACCTCGAGGAAGATGAGGATATCGACCAGTTCAATGATGATACATTTGGAGCAGGAGCGATTGGTAAGTGACCAAGCACATTTGTAGAAGGACTGTTATTTGGCCCAAATTACTAATAAGCACTCTTTTAATTGAAGGAGCAGTCTACCCCAAATTGATATTTCATTTTTCGGCAGATACTGCATGTGATGGTTTCTTAAATCTGAGTCTTTTGGTGAGATTTCTGAGCGGATTTCCCGGACCTACACACTTGTGCCTCTTTTAAGGGGTTTCCAATCTCTGTTCTGTGTGTTTTTTATACAATGTGTAGAATGGAACAGAGTCTGGAATATTTACAGTATTTGCTAAAAGCTTGTGTAAGCTGGCCCTTTTAAAGGATAAGTTCACTTTCAGAAAGTTACGGTGAAAGGGTGTCGCCACTTATAAAGGTGGTGGGAGATGTTTCTTGCGCTATGCGACTACCTGACTCGGACTGTATTAGCAGCTTGATTTCCAGAGACTACAAGCTGAAGATTTGCTGCTTTCCCCCTCCATGCTTTATGTGCTCAAAGATATTTTTGCATCCACAAATAATCAGTTTTGCGGCCCCTGGAAAGACTATTCTTCCAAAGGGTCATCATGCTCTTTCTGGAGGAGAGGTATCTCTGCTTCTCTATTCCAACATGTTGACAGTTTCCAAGCTAAATTGGTATGTCATAATCGGGGTCTAAACAATTTCCTCAAAATTCAGGATTAAATCCACCTGATCAATGAGTGCTCCCTTCATCGGGGGAACTTCCTGTCATCGGCGGGTATCAAGGGCGCCTACCGGATTTTTCTGGCCTCATCAGCAGTCTCTGATTCGCAAAGGAGGGTCACCACTATCAATTTTGTGTCATTACCCTTCAGTCTTTCCACAAACCCAGTGTGTTTGACCAGGTTTTGACTCCTGATTTTGGGTTGTTGAGGACCAGGTGGAACCTTTTTTTTTTTTTTTTTTTTTTTTTTTTGAGGGAGGGGGCTTTCTCTCTGGGGGGGGGGGGCTTTCCTGAGGGGACTGTTATCTGGCCTGTGTTTTTTCTTTTTTTTTTTTATGGGGCCTTCCTGTGAGGGGGCTTTTCCTGTTTAAACACAGCATTTTGCCGGCATAGCCGCGCTATGGCGCAGCTTACATTGCGGTCAATCATTTTCCAATGACCGCGTTCTGAAGGATTTTATTGTTAGTCCTGGACACGTTTGTGCCAGGGTGGGGATGGACTGCAGACTGGCGGTAAGAGTGCCCCCTTCCCCCGTTATCCCCTGGGGAATGCTCTGTTATGGAGCCATGGACCAGGTACCTGGGTAGTAAAAAAAAAAAAAAAAGCAGGATAAGGCATTTATGGGTGTGCTCCTTAATGCTGCAAGGGACTCTCTTAAGCTGGATAATGCAGCTGGGTTTCCGCCGAGGGCTCGGTCTTTTTTGGATCACACAAATCAGACCGCTCTGTGAAGGTTTTTTCCCTCTCTGCCCTTCTTTGATAAGTTCTAAGAGGCGGAATGAGAAAAGCCGCTGAGGGATTTTGTATTCCCTCACCGCCGGGCGGTCCAGTGCCCCTTTTGAGGAGAGCCGTTTCAAAAGGTGGGCTTCTTCTCCGGTGTTGAACCCCCAGGCTGTCATGTATAGGTGACCACTCTCCCTATTGCGGGAACCCCCGCTTGTATGGATCTGACTGATAGAGGATGGAGGAGCACTGACTCTCTACCGTAGTTATTAGGCTAGCGGACCAGCCGGTCCAGGGCCTCATATAGGTCTGTGATGCTTGATTGAATGCTGCGCCCTTCTGTTTCAGAATAGTTTTATGCACAGGGTGGTGTAGTGGTTAACTCCATTACTTGGCAAGAGAGTCTTTGTTTTGAATCCGGACACTGACGCCAATCTGCCTGGAGCTTGCATTGTCACTCCCTGTGTCTGCGTGGGTTTCCTCCGGGTACTTTGGTTCCCTCCAAAGGCATGTGTGCATACACCTACATAATATACATACACACTATGTGTGTGTATTATTTAGGGGCAACCCTCCCAGGCCATCAAAGGCCCAGCTGGGGGACTAATCCGTCCCTGGGTGCGTAAGCAGATCACGCCGGCACCCAAATTCTGCCATTGTAGTAGCCTTCCCTCCCTGTCCCTAGGTGGGAGGGGTGGCTTGCAGGTTCACAATTTAGTGAAACCTCCCTGCTTTCCGACCAGTGGGTCTGCGAGGTGGTCTCTTCGGAGTACTAGATAGGGTTTCCTCCTATCCACAGAACAAAGTTCCTTCCTCGTGTCTTCCTCTCCCGGCCCGTCGGTCTGCCTTTGGCAGTTTGGGATTTGCTAAGCTGCAGGGTAAATTTTACCTTTCCTGCAGGACGAGAGGTTTGGGGTTTTCTATGGGCCTCAGGCCCTGAATATTTTTGTGAACGTCGGGTAATTCCGCATGGAATTCATTAGTTCGGTGGTAGCTGCGCTTCATCCGGGGGACGTCCTGGCGTCCTCGGACATCAGGGACGCATACATGCATGTCACGTTTTGCCCATGTCAGTGTTTTTTCTGTGCTTCGTGATGAGAGAAGGGTCTCTGTCAGCCTGTGGCTTTCCCTTTTTGATCTGGCGTCAGCACCATGGGTTTTCAGCTGGGAGCTCGCACTTATCCTAACTTTGTTGGGACAGCGAGCCTTTGCCTCATTGGCTACTTGGACGACTTTCTTCTGAGAGCGATGCCTCATGGGTTGTGGGGGTCCTGTTGGCCCTGAGTCGCTGGACTTGCGTGGACCTACGGCCACACCTCCCAGAATGTGCCCGCTCTCGCCTGGTCTCGGTAGCTACCCAGGATCGGGCCTGGGTGGGAGACCGCCTGGGAATACCAGGTGCTGTCTACCGTTCATTGTCCTACTATTTTAGGCTATGCTTCTCCTCGATCGAGGAGGTTGCAAGGTCGTCCGATCTGGTTTCAGCTGGACAATGCCACGGCCGTGGCTTCGGTCTACATCAGGTATATCGGTAGGCGGACTACTGGAGTCTCCAGATGCTGGACCAGGGCGACTGGTCTTTGTGCTTGGGGTGTTTCGGCTCCCTTGCAGGAGGTGAGCCTCACAGTGCATGGATCTCCTGGCCGCTCATTTCCACCGCAACGGTGTTGAAGTTAGTGGCCAGATCTGGTACAGACGTGTTAGTCGTGCTGGTGGCCCTGTGGGGTCTGTATCGGTGACTTTTTGCCGTTCCTCCATTGTAGTTGCTTCCTTGGCTGCTCCACAGAGTGGAGGCTGAGGAGATCCCGATGATTCTAATCGCTCCAGATTGACCTCGGTGTCCTTGGTACGCCGATATCGGGCGCCTGATAGCGGAGGTACCCTGGCGGGTTGCCAGGGCGGGAGGTCCCTCTGTCTCGAGGTCTCATACTTCCTCCTGTTGTACAGTCACTGACTGGGGTCTGTCCGACTCGGTCATCTCAACAATGCTGAGGGCACGGTCTTCCGGAGGATCTACCGTCGCACCTGGAAGGCCTACATCTCTTGGTGCGAAGAGATGGAGTGACGTCCACGGACGTACTCTGTGTCCAGGGTCCTGCTGTTTTTACAGCTTGGAGTGGATCTAAAAATAGCTTGAAGCACCGTTTGGGGGCAGATTTCAGCCTTGGCTGTGTTCTTTCAGTGGCCTTTTTTGCAGCCCGTTCCCTGGTGGGTCCCTTTTTGTGTGCAGGGGGTTTGTCATATACTTTCTTGGCCCATCTCTTCCCCCATGAGTTTTGACTCTGGTGCTCTCGGTTCTTCAGGAACCTTTTCTTTCAGAAGGTGCCCCCTTTAGTGGCCTTTACCTCTGTTAGAGGGGTTTCTGAGTTGGCGGTCTTGTCTTGCAA
Source organism: Rana temporaria (assembly GCF_905171775.1). NCBI lineage: Eukaryota > Metazoa > Chordata > Amphibia > Anura > Ranidae > Rana > Rana temporaria. Next base: position 157,295,031 of record NC_053496.1, on the reverse strand, counting down.
GCCGCCATGCTTGATCCTCCATAAGGATTAGGTGGTGGTGCGCCTGCGACCTTCCCTTCTTCCGAAGGTGGTTTCGGCCTTTCGCCGGAATAAGGACATTGTTCTTCCATCCCTCTGTCCTCGGCCGGCGCATCCTACGGATGTTGCCTTTCATACTTTAGGCGTGGTACGCGCTTTGCGGGTGTACCAGCCTGCTACAGCTCCGTTTCGGAGATCTGACTCTTGTGTAGGTGTCTGGTCCACTAAAGTTCCTGGCGGTCTCGTCGACAACCATTTCTTGGTGGATCAGGCAGGCTGTCATACAGGCCTATGCTCTTAAGGGTCTGGCCCCCCTTTCCGGTCACGGCACTTTCGACCAGGGCAATTGGTGCTTCCTGGGTTTTTTTCCGACATCATGCGTCGGTCTCACAGGTGTGAGAGGTGGCGACTTGCTCGTCCATTCACGCTTTTTCCAGAATTTACATGGTTGCTGTGAGTGCATCTTCTGATGCTTTTTTTGCCCGCTAGTGTTTGCAGGCGGCTGTTTAAAGTTGCACCTCCTCCGTTGAGGAGCTCTGCTTGTTTTGGGGTGAAGTTTTAAATTGGTTTTACCGATGTATCTCCCACCCCTCGTTTTTGACACTGCTTGGGGACGTCCCACTTGTCAAGATTTAAGGAGCTGTGTCTGTCCATGGACGATGAGAGAAAATAGGATTTTCTTTATCGTTGCATCACGGGACACAGAGCGGCATTCATTACTATATGGGTTATATGGAGTACCTTCAGGTGATGGACACTGGCAATCTCAAACAGGAAATGCCCCTCCCTATATAACCCCCTCCCATAGGAGGAGTACCTCAGTTTTTACGCCAGTGTCTTAGGTGTTGGTCATGGTTTAGCTTGCCTCCGCATCCTTGGGATTAGGTGAGCTACCGGTTCTGTCCAGAGGCCTCGGCGCTAAAGTGGTCAGTAACCGGACCCCAAACCCTTGGGGTATAGCCCATAATGCTTTTCTTTTTAGAGAGCTGGACCCTGGGCCCAGAACTTAGAAACCTTTGGGTGCCTAATGTTTCTGTTGCCAGAGTGCTATATGGGCCCAGGACAGTGGATCCTTCATAGGAACCCAGGGCCTGAAGGTCTAGACATCCCCACGGAGATGGGGGAAGATTGGGCCTCTTGCTTGGCAAAGTCCTGCGGCATGGAGCAGGTAAGTGAGGGGAAAACTTGCGGAACTTGGTTCTTAGCAGGTTTTTTCTGGGGGGTCACAGGGGACATGCCTAAAGTTATGCGCTGCATCTGGCAAACTAGTCACATATCTTAATGATAGGATGGCTCTATGTGTATTTTTTCCCCAAAAGAAGTGACCTCCCTTGTAGTGTTGGAAAAGCATTTGAGTAGGGCCTGTGTAATATAAAATGTATGTGTGTGTCAGAGAGCTATGCTTACCTGCAAACCTCTAGGCGATGCTCCATCAGTCTTCCTCCTCAGAGCCTGCAAAGCAGGCAAAACGCTGACCTCCTCGTGGTTCCAGTGGAGCAGAGAGGCTCCCAACCCCCCCCCCCCTATCGGCGGGCGCGCGTTCACGTGTATAGGCGCAATTCGCGCCGTTTAGCTGAGGGGGGAAGGGCGGGTCAGTGGTTTAAGGAAGGGGCGGCCCTTCCTTTTCGTTCCAAACAGCATTCGATACATTGGAACTGGGGAGGAAAGACCAGAGCGGCAGCACAGGGCGCCGAGGACACACAGTGGCCAAAAAGAATATTGCAGTCTTCAGAAGACTGTTTTCAAGCCTAGAAATAGGCTGTTTCTTTCCATCTCATAGTTTTTCTTGCAATACTACTCAGGGGGACAGAATGATTTTTCTTTCCTGGATTTGAAAAAAAAAAAAAAAAAGGTCATCTAGGGGAGAGGAAGCATTTTTTATCCCCCAAACAGGTGTTTGGGCAATTAACTTTTATAGTTCCAAGTACCAATAGGTAGCAGGTGTACCTCGGTATTGTACCATGGCATCCGGGTCAGAGGGTACAAGAGGTGGGGATTCCCCCAGAGAGTCTGAGGTCTCGGACAAAGCTATGCCGCTGCTTTCCCCACAGGGAGCCTTGGGGCCATCGGGATCTGGGGCTGGAGCTGGCGCGGGTCAGTCCAGCCCTAAGATGGTCACGGACGAGGTATTACTCACCTCTTTAAGAGAGATGGAGAAAAGAATGGGAAAAATGATAGCCACAGCTATGCGGGGCAGTAAACGGATTAGATCTCTGTCATGGACCTTGAGATATTAAAGTGTTTCTACTTGACATATGTTACACAGGAGAGGGACATTCAATGCAAGGCTTTTGAAATGCTAAGTGGAACCAGCTTGCGAAATACCTTTTATTGTGTTCTGCAGGTTAAGAGCGGGTGTCGGAGTCAGGCCGTCTAGCTGGAACCAGGTTATTGTGTACATTGATTACCCCCTGGGGCTTCTGTCTCAATACACAAGTCTTTCTATCCAAGCTATTGGACCAATCCCTGTTGACAATTTCAAGTCCTCATTTGCATGGTCAAGGGGGACCTGAGTGAAGACTGGATATACTTTACAATTGACCAATAGGAAAGCGGTTGTTGGGAGTGGGATGTTCCAAATTCTGTATAAAAGTGTGCTGTGTATTTGAAAATAAAGAGTCCTGTTGGAACTTACATACAGCCTGCCTGGTGTTTGTTCTTAATGGGTCCGAATGGCACATAGCTGTAATTCGGATCCCGGAACCTTGGATGACTGGACCATCAGACGTTGCAATCTGCAAGCTGACTCACTGGTAGCAGAGGAGTGTCGGGAGAGCAGGACCTGGGCGAGGAAGGATCTCGTCACAATCTCCGTCGCCCGAGCGTGGACCCTCAGAAGAGGAGGTCCTTTCCTCAAGGGAATTGGACGATCTCTTGGACGAGGACCAAGTAGGTTCAGGGATTGAAGATCCGGATACAGAGGAGTCTGGAGCAGTCTCCCAAGGGGAGGGCTGGTGGATTCAAGCCTTAACGGACTTGGTCCATAATGCATTCAACTTGCCAGTACCAGATCTCCAGGTATCGACGGTTTCAGCTTTGGGCTCACTGAGGGCGCCTCAAAGCAATGCAGTGTTTCCGATCCACCCTCTATTAGAGGGAGTTTTGTTCCAAGATTGGAACAAGCCAGATAAAATCTTCTTACCACCTAAAAGATTCTCTGCCCTATATCCTATGGAAGATACATTTTCCAATAAATGGGCTACTCCTGCAGTGGACGCAGCCATCTCATGTGTTAACAAGTCGTTAACATGCCCTGTAGAAAACATACAGGTATTCAAGGATCCAGTTGATAAACGCTTGGAAGCACTACTTAAGAACTCCTTCACTACGGCAGGGGCAGTAGTACAGCCAGCGGTGGCTGCGATTGGGGTTGCTCAAGCATTATCGGATCAAGTTAAGCAGATGCTTAAACTTATTCCTGCCCAGCAGGCAGAAGAATTTTCGGATGTCCCTAGGGCCATATGTTTTACAGTAGACGCAATTAAGGATTCTATCCAGCAAGCGTCACGTTTATCGTTATCCCTTATCCATATGAGAAGACTCTTATGGTTAAAGAGCTGGGAGGCCGAGCCCCCATGCAAGAAGCTCCTGGTAGGGTTTCCCTTCTATGGAGGACGACTCTTCGGAGAAGATCTAGATAAATACATTCAGACCATTTCAAACGGCAAAAGTACTCTCTTGCCAACTAAGAAGAAGTTTCAGGGGCCTGCGTTTAAACGACAGTACTCCCCTGGGCAGGGGCCCTCTAATGCCAAACAGTATCGACGGCCTCCTGCGAAAGCAAACTTCAACAGCAAGTCTCAAGGACAGGCTGCTAGAGGCAGAAAGCAGTGGTTTCGCAAACCAGCAAAACCAGCCCCCAAGCCCTTATGAAGGGGCGCCCCCACCCACGAAGGTGGGGGGAAGGCTGCGACTCTTTTCAGAGGTTTGGGAAGCCAGCATTCCCGACGAGTGGGTACGGTCTTCCGTGGCCACGGGCTACAAATTAGATTTCCTAAAGTTTCCTCCTCCTCATTTCCAGGAGTCGAGGATTCCAAACGATCCGGAGAAAGGAGCCGCATTAATGTCTGCATTAAATCATCTACTTTCCCAGGAAGTAATAGTAGAGGTACCAGTCCTGGAACAGGGACTAGGTTTCTACTCCAACCTATTCATCATCCCGAAGTCCAATGGAGATGTCAGGCCAATTTTGGACCTAAAGATGGTAAATGCATACCTAAAGATCCGCTCATTTCGGATGGAATCCGTGCGGTCAGCAGCTGCCACACTCCAAAAGGACGACTTCATGGCGTCCATAGACATAAAGGATGCCTACCTTCATGTTCCAATTTATCAGCCACATCAAAAATATCTACGCTTCATGGTGGCTTCGCGTCACTTCCAATTCGTGGCGCTTCCCTTCGGGTTGGCTACGGCCCCCCGGGTGTTCACGAAGGTCCTAGCTCCAATCCTAGCCAAACTAAGGATCCAAGGGGTCACGATCCTAGCATACCTGGACGACCTCCTAGTCATAGATCACTCGTCTCCCGGCTTGGAGCGAGCAGTGGCCCTCACGGTCCAATACCTCGAGAAGTTCGGCTGGGTCCTAAATCGAGAAAAGTCAGCTTTCCTGCCCACAAGGCAGTTGGAATATCTCGGCATGAGATTAGACACAGAACAACAAAGAGTGTTTCTACCTCTGAGGAAGGTCAAAGCCATCAAGGAATTAATCCTACTGGTTCTAAGCAAAAAGGAACCGACTATTCGCCTATGTATGAGGTTACTAGGCAAGATGGTGGCCACATTCGAGGCGGTACCATACGCCCAGAGTCACACTCGCATCCTGCAGGCAGCCATCCTGTCAGCATGGAGCAGAAGGCCACAGGCCTTGGATATCCCGTTGCCGCTCTCATCAAGAGTCCGACAAAGTCTGTGTTGGTGGTTAGACCCTCAGAACCTACTGAAGGGGAGATCTTTCAGCCCAGTGGCTTGGAAGATAGTGACCACAGACGCCAGCCTGACAGGCTGGGGAGCAATTTTGGATGGTTGCACTCGCCAAGGTACTTGGGCAAAGCTAGAGGAGCAGTTGCCCATCAACATCTTGGAGCTCAGAGCTGCTCGACTAGCCCTCAGGGCTTGGACGTCAAAATTGCAGGGGTTCCCGGTGAGAATTCAATCAGACAATGCCACGGCTGTGGCATACATAAATCACCAAGGGGGAACCAGGAGTCAAGCCGCTCAGAGAGAGGTGAGCTTGATTCTCCTATGGGCAGAGGCTCATGTGCCCTGCATATCGGCAATATTCATTCCCGGAGTGGACAACTTTCAGGCGGACTTCTTAAGCCGCCAGACTCTATGGCCGGGGGAATGGTCTCTGCATCCACAAATCTTTCAAGCACTCTGCCAAAGATGGGGAGTGCCGGACGTGGATGTCATGGCATCGAGACTCAACAAGAAGCTAGACAGGTTCATGTCCCGCTCAAGGGATCCGATGGCCTGCGGAACCGATGCGCTGGTTTGCCCTTGGCATCAGTTCAAACTTCTTTATGCGTTTCCCCCGCTTCAGTTACTACCCCGCCTGCTGCGCAGGATCAGGGTGGAGCACATACCAGTCATCCTGGTAGCTCCAGCATGGCCCAGAAGGGCATGGTACTCACTAATCTTAAGGATGGTAGTGGGAGACCCTTGGACTCTTCCTCTACGGCCAGACCTGCTATCGCAAGGTCCGATCCTCCACCCTGCCTTACGGCATCTAAATTTGACGGCCTGGAAGCTGAATCCCTGATTCTCAGGGGTAGAGGTCTGTCTCAGAAAGTAATCTCTACCCTAATCAGAGCCAGGAAACCGGTCTCTAGGGTGATTTATCACAGGGTCTGGAAGGCCTATGTAGGTTGGTGTGAGTCCAAGCTATGGCTTCCTCGCAAATTCACCATTGATAGAGTTTTAAGTTTTCTCCAGCTAGGAGTGGATAAAGGATTGGCATTAAGCACAATCAAGGGACAGATTTCTGCTCTGTCAGTGTGGTTTCAGCGGCCGCTGGCCACCCACTCGCTGGTTAAGACCTTCCTTCAAGGGGTCTTACGTATTAAACCTCCAGTTAAATCCCTGCTTTGCCCGTGGGATTTAAACCTTGTTCTTTTAAGTTTACAGAAACAACCGTTTGAGCCGTTGGCTGAAATTCCTTTGGTTTTACTGACAAGGAAGTTAGTATTTTTGGTCGCCATAGTTTCCGCAAGAAGAGTATCGGAACTGGCGGCCTTATCCTGTAAGGAACCATATCTTATTTTTCATAAGGACAGGGTCGTTCTCCGCCCTCATCCTTCCTTCCTACCGAAGGTTATATCCAGTTTTCATTTGAACCAGGATTTGGTATTACCATCCTTCTTCCCTAAACCTACTTCCAGAAAGGAAGGGTTGCTGCATACCTTGGATATCGTCAGGGCCATGAAGGCCTATCTTAAAGCTACAAAGAAGATCCGGAAAACAGATGTGCTGTTCATATTACCGGATGGGCCCAAGAAGGGGCAGGCAGCTGCAAAGTCCACCATTTCTAGGTGGATTAAGCAATTAATCACTCAGGCCTACGGCTTGAAAGGGTTGCCTCCTCCAGTATCATTAAAGGCTCATTCTACTAGGGCCATGGGCGCCTCCTGGGCAGCACACCACCAGATCTCTATGGCTCAGGTTTGCAAGGCGGCAACCTGGTCTTCTGTCCACACGTTTACAAAATTCTACCAGTTGGACGTAAGAAGGAATTCTGATACAGCCTTTGGGCAGGCAGTGCTGCAGGCTGCAGTTTGAGACCCTCGGATTCCGGGGGCTCCTCTTTTTTGAGTTAAATTTAAAATTTAAGATTATTTTTCTCAACTAAGTTGGATTTATTATGATTTGAGTATTCTCTAAATTAAATCCTTTTGTCTTGGAGATGTTCTCCCTCCCCTCATTGTAAGCATTGCTTTGGGACATCCCATATAGTAATGAATGTCGCTCTGTGTCCCGTGATGTAACGATAAAGAAAAAGAGATTTTTAATACAGCTTACCTGTAAAATCTTTTTCTTGGAGTACATCACGGGACACAGAGCTCCCACCCCTCTTATGGGGACCATTTTGGGAGACATACTGCTTGCTACAAAACTGAGGTACTCCTCCTATGGGAGGGGGTTATATAGGGAGGGGCATTTCCTGTTTGAGATTGCCAGTGTCCATCACCTGAAGGTACTCCATATAACCCATATAGTAATGAATGTCGCTCTGTGTCCCGTGATGTACTCCAAGAAAAAGATTTTACAGGTAAGCTGTATTAAAAATCTTTTTTTTATTCACAATTTAATTTGTGTATTTGTCTCCGGCTGTTACAGTCAGTTGTATATCAGCGGAGTACCTCGGGTTTGTGTATTATGGCTCCTAAGGGTGCTAAAAATGCCAAGGGTGTGAAGAAGCCAAAGGGTTCCCCATCGGGCTCTGAGGATTTCAGCCAGGCTTCAGCTACCCCTCCCTCCCCGGATAAACCAGAGGTCGCTGCCCTGGGTGAGCCATCTGGGTTGCTAGGTGCTACGGCTGGCCCTACTCAACCGGCTCCCTTTTATGTGACGGAACAGATGTTAGCCTCCATTCTGGGTGGATTGGAGCAATGGATAGCTACTTTAATTGCGTCCTCATTGCCTGGGAGAAAAGGGGCTAGGTCCCCATCCCCTAGGTTTGAATCTCCTGATGAGGAAAAACTTTCCCCTGGGGAATTGGAATTTCCAGGAGACCAAACAGAGGATCTCTTGGATCATTTGGGTTCTGAAGATTCTACGATGGAAGAACCTTTTTCGGCTTCCCATGCGGAGAAGTTATGGATTCAGTCCCTAACAGATATGGTGGAAAAAACATGAAATACCCCCTCAAGGGTGGGACTTTATAAGTGACACAAACACGTGAATGAGTAGAAAAATATATAGCAAATTTATTTAAACAATTTAAAGCGGTAGTTCACCCACAATCCCATGATTTTACCATCGAGACAGGCATTGTAGCGCGAGCTACAGTATGCCTGTCCCGATTTTTTTAACCCCGTACTCACCTTGTAGTAGTCCATCGTAGATTTCGGCTCCCGCGGGGAATGGGCGTGCCTATGGAGAGGGAGGATGATTGACGGCCTGCCCTGGCACGTCACTCTCCCCGAAGACAGCCGGAGTAGGTCTCGGCTCTTCACGGCGCCTGCGCACAGGCTATGCGCACGCGTCGTGAAGACCAAGCCTATTTCGGCTATTTCCGGAGAAGCGTGACGCGCCAGAGCCGGCCGTCAATCATCCTCCGTCTCCAGAGGCACGCCCATTCCCCGGTATCTTCGATGGACGACTACAAGGTGAGTATGGGGGGAAAAAAATTCGGGACAGGCATACTGTAGCTCGCGCTACAATGCCTGATTTTAAGGTAAAAAAAAAAAAAAAAAAATTTTTTCCCGTCGATAGGGTGAACCCCCGCTTTAAGTCAGGACATCATACAGTGTCCTAGCAAGGATAAAAGACCACATGCAAGTGGTATACAGATCCTATTTGTAAAGCAATAAAACAGACATGAGACAAAAATTGGTCCAACCCGACAGCCGTTTCGGTATCTGTGATCCTTCTTCAAGGGGTATTACAGACGATCATTGTGTCAGAGAAATACATGTCTATTAGAAAAGAGATATATACATATATTACATAGAAAAAATTCAACTTAAACAATATTTACAACTCTAGTGACCGAAATTGTTAAAAAACATGGGGAAGGGGAGACAAGAAAAGGACAGCCATACAACTATGTCATTTATCAAAACAGATATGAGCTACTTACAGTCAATAAGATCTGTAGATAGAGTTCTGTCTCAGTGCGAAAGTACGCCAAAAACAAGGGGAGAATGCTGTATATGGAGATCAATGTCTCTGTGTTCACAGGGAGGATATACAATCATAGCCTACCAAAAAGGTCCACGCCTAGGGAAGGAAGGGAAAGAGGAAAAAAGAAAAAAAAATAATAATATATATATATAATATGTATATATCATTATTTGTTGCATTCAAAGAGTTAAATGCAGACACACATTTATAGCAAAAAAGAGTAACCCCATAGAGCTGGTAATCCAAAAATGGAGAGTAACTTACCAGATATGGAAATCCATATAGGAGAGGGTATGCATGTGCCAGAGAACCAAAGTTCAGCCACAAGGAGACAAACTACCCAGATTATCCTATGTTTCAGGAAGGGTGGATTGCTGGGTGATCGCAGGCAGAGATCACTGGAAAAAGGAATTTAGGAGTATATATAAATAATATGTATGGCTAGTCTGGTGAAGTGTGCATAAAGGCACAGCACCAAAAACAAACAATAAGCCAAACATCAACAACCAGTGGTCCTACCTGCATGTGAGAAGTCTCCATAAGTCCAGCAGACGCCATGACAGTCAGAGACAATAGTGTCTGCAATGGGCTTAAATAGAGTCCATTGGTGGCTATGGCGCATGCGCGCGCGCACGTGCTGTGTAGTGACGCAATTGCGTCTTGGAAAAAAAAAGGGGGGGGGGGTGGGAAAGAAGGAAGGGAGATGGAGAGGGCCTTTCGCACAGGGCGTGCCGGATATCGCCCAAATAATGGGAAGGAGCCGGCATGGAGTGTGCGCTGACGCAAGAAAGCAGTAATTACTGCAAATATGGGGGGCAAACATAACAAAACCCAGGTGGTGAACCGTAGGTGCGCATGACATGCCCCCCACGTGCGTCAGGTGGGGGCCAAACAGATACCCTCACCCGCGAAGCATTATACAGCAAATGAGTGTACAAAAAATGGTCGTACATAGTAGAGCATGGATATTTGGAAGTCAAACAAAATGGAGAGGAGGGGGGGGATAGATGTGGAGAAATCTATTCCTCCCATCCCCCGGAGGAAAACCCCTCCAGAAAAGGGCGATGGCTAACTATTTCATTAAGGCCTGGTTTTCTAGTAGCATCTAGCATGGCTATCCATCTTGTCTCCCTCTGCAGCAAGGTCCTATTCCAGTCGCCCCCTCTACTGTTGGGGTGTATTCTATCCAAAATGAGGAATTTGATTTTAGGGATCATCCCACCATGGGCTTCTCTAATATGGCGCCCCAGGGGGAGGTCCGGGTCTGCTTTCCGCATACATGTAATATGTCTGGAAGCGCGTTTAAAGAAAGGTTGTTTCGTTTTTCCAACGTAAAAAGCCCCACAGTGGCATGAAAGTAGATATACCACTCCAGGTGTTTTGCAGTTCGCAAAGTGGGAAGGTCTGAAAGTTTTACCATCAGGTAATAGAATATTGTCCCCAATGTTCATATATTGACACAGATTGCATCCTCCACATCGGAAGGTGCCAGGCCTTTTACATGGATCTGTGCGAAATTCACCCACGTATTCACTCTGAGTAAGGCTATCTTTGAGTGACTTGGTTTTACGGTAAGTGATCAAGGGTCTTAATGGTACATAGGGGGCTAGTAATGGATCTACACTTGGCAGATGCCAATGTTTAGAGATAATCCTGCCCACATGTTTGCTCTGCCTATTAAACCTGGTAATGATCCGAAGGGCATTTGGATTTGCGTCAGTCGGTAATTTCTTACATTATTTTTTCTTGGTTAGTAGGTCATTTCTTGGTCTGGCACTGGCTTTCCTAAAAGCCTTTTTGAGGCAAGTTAGAGAGTAGCCTCTTAGAAGGAGCCGATCTCTTAGCTTGTCAGCTTCTATTTTAAAGGTCTCATCCTTTGTACAGTTGCGGCGTAGCCGCAAGTACTGGCCAAAAGGAATAGATCTAATTAAAGATACAGGATGTGCGCTTTGTGCATGTAGAATAGAATTACATGCAGTGTCCTGCAGTGTCCATGTATTACTGCATGTAATTCTATTCTACATGCACAAAGCGCACATCCTGTATCTTTAATTAGATCTATTCCTTTTGGCCAGTAACTGTACAAAGGATGAGACCTTTAAAATAGAAGCTGACAAGCTAAGAGATCGGCTCCTTCAAAGAGGCTACTCTCTAACTTGCCTCAAAAAGGCTTTTAGGAAAGCCAGTGCCAGACCAAGAAATGACCTACTTACCAAGAAAAAACAATGTAAGAAATTACCGACTGACGCAAATCCAAATGCCCTTCGGATCATTACCAGGTTTAATAGGCAGAGCAAACATGTGGGCAGGATTATCTCTAAACATTGGCATCTGCTAAGTGTAGATCCATTACTAGCCCCCTATGTACCATTAAGACCCTTGATCACTTACCGTAAAACCAAGTCACTCAAAGATAGCCTTACTCAGAGTGAATACGTGGGTGAATTTCGCACAGATCCATGTAAAAGGCCTGGCACCTTCCGATGTGGAGGATGCAATCTGTGTCAATATATGAACATTGGGGACAATATTCTATTACCTGATGGTAAAACTTTCAGACCTTCCCACTTTGCGAACTGCAAAACACCTGGAGTGGTATATCTACTTTCATGCCACTGTGGGGCTTTTTACGTTGGAAAAACGAAACAACCTTTCTTTAAACGCGCTTCCAGACATATTACATGTATGCGGAAAGCAGACCCGGACCTCCCCCTGGGGCGCCATATTAGAGACGCCCATGGTGGGATGATCCCTAAAATCAAATTCCTCATTTTGGATAGAATACACCCCAACAGTAGAGGGGGCGACTGGAATAGGACCTTGCTGCAGAGGGAGACAAGATGGATAGCCATGCTAGATGCTACTAGAAAACCAGGCCTTAATGAAATAGTTAGCTATCGCCCTTTTCTGGAGGGGTTTTCCTCCGGGGGATGGGAGGAATAGATTTCTCCACATCCATCCCCCCCTCCTCTCCATTTTGTTTGACTTCCAAATATCCATGCTCTACTATGTACGACCATTTTTTGTACACTCATTTGCTGTATAATGCTTCGCGGGTGAGGGTATCTGTTTGGCCCCCACCTGACGCACGTGGGGGGCATGTCATGCGCACCTACGGTTCACCACCTGGGTTTTGTTATGTTTGCCCCCCATATTTGCAGTAATTACTGCTTTCTTGCGTCAGCGCACACTCCATGCCGGCTCCTTCCCATTATTTGGGCGATATCCGGCACGCCCTGTGCGAAAGGCCCTCTCCATCTCCCTTCCTTCTTTCTTTCTTTCTTTCCCACCCCCCCTTTTTTTTATTTTTTTCCAAGACGCAATTGCGTCACTACGCAGCACGCGCGCGCGCATGCGCCATAGCCACCAATGGACTCTATTTAAGCCCATTGCAGACACTATTGTCTCTGACTGTCATGGCGTCTGCTGGACTTATGGAGACTTCTCACATGCAGGTAGGACCACTGGTTGTTGTTTGGCTTATTGTTTGTTTTTGGTGCTGTGCCTTTATGCACACTTCACCAGACTAGCCATACATATTATTTATATATACTCCTAAATTCCTTTTTCCAGTGATCTCTGCCTGCGATCACCCAGCAATCCACGCTTCCTGAAACATAGGATAATCTGGGTAGTTTGTCTCCTTGTGGCTGAACTTTGGTTCTCTGGCACATGCATACCCTCTCCTATATGGATTTCCATATCTGGTAAGTTACTCTCCATTTTTGGATTACCAGCTCTATGGGGTTACTCTTTTTTGCTATAAATGTGTGTCTGCATTTAACTCTTTGAATGCAACAAATAATGATATATACATATTGTATATATATATTATATATATTTTTTTTTTTTTCCTCTTTCCCTTCCTTCCCTAGGCGTGGACCTTTTTGGTAGGCTATGATTGTATATCCTCCCCGTGAACACAGAGACATTGATCTCCATATACAGCATTCTCCCCTTGTTTTTGGCGTACTTTCACACTGAGACAGGACTCTATCTACAGATCTTATTGACTGTAAGTAGCTCATATCTGTTTTGATAAATGACATAGTTGTATGGCTGTCCTTTTCTTGTCTCCCCTTCCCCATGTTTTTTAACAATTTCGGTCACTAGAGTTGTAAATATTGTTCAAGTTGAATTTTTTCTATGTAATATATGTATATATCTCTTTTCTAATAGACATGTATTTCTCTGACACAATGATCGTCTGTAATACCCCTTGAAGAAGGATCACAGATACCGAAACGGCTGTCGGGTTGGACCAATTTTTGTCTCATGTCTGTTTTATTGCTTTACAAATAGGATCTGTATACCACTTGCATGTGGTCTTTTATCCTTGCTAGGACACTGTATGATGTCCTGACTTAAATTGTTTAAATAAATTTGCTATATATTTTTCTACTCATTCACGTGTTTGTGTCACTTATAAAGTCCCACCCTTGAGGGGGTATTTCATGTTTTTTCCATAACTCTAGGGATGTGGTGACTTACAAACACTGACATTCTACTGATTGTGGGGTCCCTCTTTTTCTTTTTTTTAACAGATATGGTGCGGTCGGCTTTCAAGTTGCCTCTACCTGAACCTCAGGCTTCCGCTGTATCCTCTTTAGGTTCCTTGAAGGCACACCAAACCAACTTGGTGTTTCCGGTACATCCTTTATTAAAGGACTTGATTTTCCAGGACTGGGCTAAACCAGACAGGATATTTCTTCCTCCTAAAAGGTTTTCAGTCCTGTACCCCTTGGAGGAGGAGTTTTCTAAAAAGTGGGTAGTCCCTACAGTGGACGCGGCCATTTCATGTGTTCAGGACATATGCCAGAGGTGGGGGTCTCCGGAGGTAGACGTCATGGCGTCCAGGTTCAACACGATGGTAGTCAAGTTTGTGTCTCGAACGAGGGATCCATTGGCCTGCGGGACGGATGCCTTGGTTTGCCCTTGGCATCAATTTGCGCTAATTTACGCCTTCCCTCCGTTACGGATGCTACCCCGTCTCCTCCGCAGGATCCAGGTAGAACGCAAACCAACGATTCTAATAGCCCCGGCTTGGCCCCGGAGGCCTTGGTACTCCTTGATAATAAGGATGGCGATAGAGGAACCCTGGGTCCTCCCGTTGCCGTCCAGACCTCCTCTCACAAGGACCATTCTTCCATCCTGCCTTACAGGCCCTCAATTTAACGGCCTGGCGGCTGAATCCCTGATTCTCAAAGAAAGAGGTCTCTCTGGTCAGGTCATTTCTACTCTAATAAACGCAAGAAAACCAGTTTCTAGGTTAATATATTATAGAGTGTGGAAGGCCTATATTGCCTGGTGTGAGGCCAAGAGGTGGCATCCCCCGCAAATATGCCATTGGGAGAGTCCTGGAGTTTTTACAGCTAGGAGTGTAAAAGGGTCTGGCGGTTAGCACAATCAAGGGGCAAGTGCCTGCCTTGTCGGTTTTTTTCCAAAGACCTTTGGCCACCCACTCATTGATGAAGTCTTTTTTTACAGGGGGTTATTCGGGTTAATCCTCCGATTAAAGCGTCCCTGTATCCTTGGGATCTAAATTTTGGTTCTGTCTGCTTTACAAAGGCAGACCTTTGAACCCTTGTCTGAGATTCCTTTTGGTCTTGCTGACTAGGAAGCTAGTCTTTCTGGTGGCTATGTCTTCCGCCAGAAGAGTGTCAGAGTTGGCAGCCTTGTCATGTAAAGCACCCTATTTGTTGCTACATAAGGACAGGGTCGTTCTACGGCCGCATCCGTCTTTTCTCCCCAAGGTGGTATCTAATTTTCACCTGAATCAGGATTTGATTCTTCCATCCTTTTTTCCAAAACCTTCTTCTAGGAAGGAGAGACTGCTACATTCCTTAGATGTTGTCAGAGCTGTTAAAATTTATTTAAAAGCCACAGCTCAGATTCGTAAGACTGACGTCTTATTTATTCTGCCAGAGGGGCCCAAAAAGGGTCAGGCAGCATCTAAAGCCACTATTTCCAAATGGATTAGACAGTTAATTATACAGGCCTATGGCCTGAAAGGAAAAAGCCCACCTTTGTCGGTTAAGGCTCATTCTACTAGGGCTATGAGCGCCTCTTGGGCAGCGTATCATCAGGTCTCTATGGATCAGGTCTGCAGGGCAGCGACCTGGTCTTCTGTTCACACATTTGCAAAATTTTATCAAATGGACATTAGGAGGAACGCTGATTCAGCTTTTGGGCAGGCGGTTCTACAGGCCGCAGTATAAAATCCTCTTGTCCAATGGCACCCGCTGTTTATTTCTTTACCTGGTTTGTCTCCCTCCCCTCATTTAGCATTGCTTGAGGACATCCCATATGTAATGGCTATGCTGCTCTGTGTCCCGTGATGTACGATAAAGAAAAAGGGATTTTTAATAACAGCTTACCTGTAAAATTCTTTTCTTGTAGTACATCACGGGACACAGAGCTCCCACCCCTCTTATGGGGAATTTTGGGATGCATATTGCTTGCTACAAAACTGAGGTACTCCCACTATGGGTGGGGGTTATATAGGGAGGGAACTTCCTGTCGGAGAGTGCCAGTGTCCATCACCTGAAGGTGCACTATATAACCCATATGTAATGGCTATGCTGCTCTGTGTCCCGTGATGTACTACAAGAAAAGGATTTTACAGGTAAACTGTTATTAAAAATCCCTTTTTTTCATTTGTAGCAGCTGGTTCAGCTTTCCTATCTTTTTTCTTTCTCTGCAGATGATGATTGGCGAGAGGTGCATGATCGGCTGGCAGAGATGGAGGAGAAACACACAGACTCTGACCTTTTGGGCAGAAGCTCCCCCCCCTTTACTGATCTACTGGGGGAGCAGCAGGAGGAACTGGAGCACAGCCTGAGTCAGCTGGTGAGAGAGATTGAAGAGCCAGCTTTGCCAAGAGGGTCACGTACCCAGGTAAGTGTATGATAAAGAGCCTATATGTAAGTTCCCCTAATCATTACATACTTAAAAAGAAACTGCAGTCTGCTCACATCATTTGTAATAAAAACCTCTGTCATTCTGAAGCATCTCCCCAACCACTCTGCATATTTTATATATATCCTGTGATTCTGTACTTGGCAAATATGCTGCAGATATCTCACTCCATTAAGTCTGGCTGCAGCCATTTTAACTGGGCAGCTGAATCTTCTGCCTGTTCACTGCCTGTTCACTTCCTGGATTTATACAGACACACACCTCCAGCCCTGCAGCTTTCACTGGCCCTCGTATGACTCATCCCCCCTCCCCTTTCTAACAAACTCGAGAGAGAGCTGTGCTTGAAGTAAGGTAGGGTTTTCCTGATACCACTTTTTTGAGACCGAGTACAAGTACCGATACTTTTTTTTCAAGTACTCGCCGATACCGATACTTTTTTTTTAATGTCATGTGACAGTGGCGGTATTTTTTTATCAGCCCTGTTGGGCTACCTCCACTGTCCATCCTCACAAATTGAAGGGGGAGAGCGACACGGACCAGGGGGGGGGGGGGGAATAGCGACACGGACCGGGGGGGGGGGGGGAGAGAATGGTGACACGGACCGGGGGGGGGGGAGGATGGTGACACGGACCGGGGGGGGGGGGGAGGATGGTGACACGGACCGGGGGGGGGGGGATGGTGACACGGATCGGGGGGGGGATGGTGACACGGACCGGGGGGGGGGGGAGGATGGTGACACGGACCGGGGGGGGGGATGGTGACACGGACCGGGGGGGGGATGGTGACACGGACCGGGGGGGGGGGAGGATGGTGACACGGACCGGGGGGGGGGATGGTGACACGGACCGGGGGGGGGGGGAGAGAATGGCGACACGGACCGGGGGGGGGGGGAAGAGAATGGCGACACGGACCGGGGGGGGGGGGGAAGAGAATGGCGACACGGACCGGGGGGGAAGAGAATAGCGACACGGACCGGGGGGGGAAGAGAAGAGCGACACGGACCGGGGGGGGGAGAGAAGAGCGACACAGGGGGGGGGAGAGAAGAGCGACACAGGGGGGGGGAGAGAAGAGCGACACGGACGGGGGGGGGGGGGAAGACAGCACGGAGCAGAAGACTTGCAACTCCCCTGACTGCCCAGGTACTCGGGGGGGGGGGGGGGGGAAATGCTCGGTATCGGGACATCCCTAAAGTTAGGTTTAGCTCCGGCGTGTTCAACACCACGTGCCTACGCCCGCCAGGAAGCTGACGCAGCGCTAATCACATGAACCTGCCCCGACTAAAAGTGATCTTGCAGCGAATCCGCCACCGTCAAGACACTCTTTCCCTTCCCATTAATAAAATGCGAAGACAATACAAACTCCCCCAACTTGACCCCTTTTTGAAAAGTGTACACCCCAAGGTGATCAGATTTTTGGAAATGAAGAACCATGCTGGTGTTAACTTGTTAAAACATAAGCTTGATAATGTGATAATGGTGTTACTAGACGCAACTCAATATTTATGTGTGGGCCAAACATAGGGGGAAGTGTTGAAAAGGTTAAGCCCCATACACACAGGCAGAATGTCGGGAGACATTTGCTGGTACAAAAAAATTCCGGTTGACGTTCTGCCCATGTGTTTACATAGTTGGTCAGGTTGAAAAATGGGTTAGATCACTGGACTAACCTTGCATGCATGGTTAGTACAGCGGCTCCCGACCAGAGCTGTTTTTTTTTTTTTTTGTGTGTGTGTGTGTACCAGGCTTTAACGTACAGATCACCTACAGCTGTAGGATAAAGAGTGTTAATGTTCAAGATAAGGGGGGGGGGAGGAGATACACAGAGCATGAGGTGCAAGGACGAGGAGTAAAGTTGAAAAGGTTATAAACAAAATAATAAACAAATTCACAATCAAATCCCTCGTGAATTTGCTGCTCTCTGTGCTCCACTTATCAATTGTTTGCTTTGTGATTGGTCATCAAATGTGCAGATCTACACCGAATGGCTTTTCTTCATAGTGCCTGTGCATGTTCACGACTTACCGTTTTAAAATGTACAGTTGTAGTGAAACGTTTAAAGTAGAACTCCATTTTAAAATGAAATGTTGTTCTTTACTTTTGTATTAAATGAGAAAGGAGTGGAACCCCAGTCAGGATTTAGTGCTGCACATGGCTTGTAGAAGAATACACCCCCCCCCCCCGCTTTTTCTATCCAGGTGTGGTTGGTAGACCTGAAGCAGAGGGTGATCTTGAAACAAGATACCTGTCAAACATGGGGTTTGCTAATGTACCTCTTGCATCTCTAGAACTCAACAGGTACAATAGAAAAAAAAAGCAAAGATATTAACACCCCTTTACCACTGTAAGCAACAAAATATGTCTGCAGTGCCATTTTAATTCTGCAGGTTTGTGTTACTTTGATTCTTATAATTTTTATTTGTTTGCTTAGTTTTCTTCTGGTATAAACTCCAGTATATGGGATCCTGATTTGAGGCCAATCAGAGGGCCTTCGCTCACAGAGGTAAGTAGATTTATGGATGCATAAATTTCAAATGATTTGGCAGGTAATAAACTTTGTGTTTATGTTGTGTTTTGTGTGTTTGTGTGTGTTTTTTTTTTTTTAACAGAAGTTGTATTTTAGGCCCCTTTCACATTGGCGGACCGGTTCGTTCAGATCCGCCTTTTTTTTTTTTTTTTATGTTCTTGTTCTTTATGTCGGACCTGAACGGATGCTCCATGCAGGGTTTCCATCTTTCTGAATTCAGCAGGTTCGGATGTCAGCCGACATGTCACCGGTGACATCTGATCCGCTAAATTCGGATGGATGGAAACCCTATTTTCCATCTGTCTATCGAATCTGATGTAAATGGACAGGTGGATCAGTTTTCATCAGATCCTCCATATAAAAAGGGTACTATCAGGTTTACATGAAATCCCAAAGGCTGTTTTAATTGATTTACCCACTTTGAACATTACTGTTTACAAGGGATGGTTTACAATATTACAAATACCCATGCTTGTTTGGTTCTTTATACTCTGGGGTTGATTTACTAAAACCAAGAGTATAAAATCTGGTGCAGTTGTGCATGGTAGCCAATCAACTTCTAACTTCAGCTTGTTTAATTAACCTTTGACAAAAAACTGGAAGCTGATTGGTTTCTAGGCAGAGCTGCACCAGATTTTGTGCACTCCAGTTTTAGTAGCTCAATCCCTGTGTGTGTATATTATGATCACAATGTTTTTGTTTGCATTAAAGGATATGGGTCCGCTGTCAATACTGCATGAGTATGGCCTAGGACCCATGCCTCCACCTTGCCGAGATGACTTGGAACAAGACGCATCAGAAAGAGCTTTGCCCCGTCGTTCCACTTCTCCGGTTATTGGAAGCCCCCCTGTGCGAGCTGTTCCCATTGGCACTCCACCAAAACATGTTGGCCCTATGTTCACTCAGCAGCAGGTAACAACATTGCTTAAAGCTCATCTTTGCTTTGATATGCACATTTTTGTGGTAATGATAAAATATGTATTGCACACATATGAAGTTTTTCTGCTGGAGGCTTTTAAGTTTCACCCATGTGAATGGGTGTTTGCTGTTAATGTGGTGCTCAAGAACACAGGTCATTATGCATTTGCGGTATTTCCAAAGCTCCTCAGTTCATGCTCTATACTGGCTCACGTAGACATGATACTGAAGCCCATTCCTTTTGCTTGTAGACGCGCACCCTGCATAAGCCTTTTCTTTAGACCAACCAGTGTGGTGGCTTTACAAGGGGGGGGGGCGCAACGCCAAGCCATATTACCTAATAAGGACTGTGAATTCCGAAAAAGTAACATCTGGTTACTCTGCCTATTGGCTCTTCCAGATGTGTGGAGTGATGGAGTCTACCTTATTGGTATTTTCATCTAGGCTGTCGGTAATCTATTTTGTATATTTTACTTGTGTATGCACACCACCACCAGGACACAGACAAATGCAGGTTGACGCGTTTCCTCAATCTTGGTTTGTTTGGCTGGCGGTGGTGTGCAGCCCAGTTCTTATTGTCTATACTACCACGTAGGCGAGCTGGTGCCAGCACCCAGACCGCCAAGCCCTTTTGGATATTAGTCACCTGGAGCAGTGTACAGTTTTCTTTTCCCTTAGTTTGAATTGGGGGGTTGCCTTCAAAGAATTAGTACGGGTAAATGTAATGGTTAACTTTCTCTCATCACCTTCCAGGACGGCACCCGAGAGATGATGGCTCCTCCCCACAGGAAACACAATCACTTAACAATTTAAAAGTCCCCACCCTTCCCCTTGATCCTCAGTATTGATTGTGTTTCTCCGAACACATCGTCACGTTTGTTTTGTTTGAAAACCTAGAGACCGGGGAGGGTCGAAGGTACCCCTGTTGAGACAGGTCTTAGGGAGGCCGGGGAGGGCTGAACTAACCTGTAGGCCTTCGGGTCTAACTCACAGGTCGCCCCAGGCGTGCACCAGCGCTCTGAGCTGCGGGGAGGCTTGCCATCGCTAGGGTGCAGAAGAAACGCCGCCATTTGAAGAGCTCTCTCTTCCCGGGTACTGCTTCCTACTTTTGGAAACATGGCGCTCCAAGCCTCTCTGAGTGAAGGTGGGCTTTTGCCTCACAGCGCAACCCGGAAGGGACGCCGGAGAGAAGCATGGCGGTGGAAGGGTCGGCTTGCGGATAGCCCTTACAAGAGGTACCGACAGCCGGGGACCCAGCCAAACCTCCTCATGGACAGGAGGAGATGAAGGCAAATGTGACTGCAGGCAGATCCAGGTCGGGGCGCAGTGAGTACATTCCCCCTTGGAAAGGGAGGAGGAAAGGGAGTGAGAGTCCTGGTCTTCAGGGTCTGAGTCTCTGGGGCCAGCCAGCCAGCACAGGACTGGTTTTTTACTTCTCACCCTTTCACCTCCCCAGTACAAACCTGCAGTCCTGGGGGAGGACAAAGTAATATTATGCATATATGTATATCTCTTGTCTTGCAAAAACCCCCCAGCGGATCCCAGGAGACCCCAAATAAACAGTCTCCTACCGCTACAGGGCATAGCTCCTCATAACTTGGCAGAGAAAGGAAAAACTTTCCATGAAGCCGCCAGGCAGTCCGTAACTTAAGGTCTGACATAGAGGAGCTTATCCCTAGAGAAGACATATCCTCCCAAGAAGGCCTCGTCCGAACGGAACCTAGTGCCCTTCCCCCGCCCTCACAGTCATTCCCTCTAGTCCAGGTAGAGGAAGCTTAAGGAGGACAGGGAGGATATGGTAAGCCAAGCTAAACAGGAGCCATTCACCCTAGAGGGTCTGGTTGGACTCCTGCAGGCAAATACAGGCCTCTGAGGAGATTATAAAATCCCTAGAATAATCTCATAAAAGGGGGCTGAGCAAGGCTCAATCCAGTTAGGGCCAGCCTGCCATGAATCTGACAGGCAGATCACAAGGGTGCAGTTAGGTTTTTTAGCCAAAAAACTGACCGCCTAAACTCTTAGGATAGGCCCAACAGGGGGCATACTAGTGGGTTTATTACCCTTGTGGGGGTTGTTTATTGGTTACAATATCTCCCAAGTTCCAACCGATCACTTCCTCCTTACACTGCTGGTATATCTGTCAGTGTGTTAGAGTTAATCTAAACCTCTTGTGGCTCAGGCAACAAACCATTTAGGTGGTGTGAGAAGCATAAAATGCTAGCCTGCAACCCTTAATTGGGAGTTTCTCTGGTACAAACCCCTGTGTTAAAACTATGAAAATCAGCCATACAGGTGTCTGATTGCCTCCAGCCTGAGACTATGGTCACCTCTTCATGAGAGACCTAATTGATTTCTGAGTCTGTGCTCGTTAAGACCTTAAAGGCTTGGACTAGCTCCCACCTGTGTGTGGACCAGCTACACCTACTCAGACCTTTGCAATAGCAGCTACCACTATTGTGGTATAGTCACACACCTCGGATTTCCAGTATTTGGAACTACCATGTTCCTTCACTGGGATGAAGGATCAATATCTGAAACTCAGGTTATGCTAGGATAGAGCGTTGGTCTGTCCGCACATCAGAAATGCACAACATGGGTTTATCTTGGGTCATTTCTGAGATATATGTGTGTGTGTGTATGTGTATATATATATATATATATATTTGTGTGTGTATATATGTAGACTGATGATCAAGGGATATCCTATGACTCACCAGAAATGCCTAAAATTGATTAGATAACGGTACTCTGTTCCTTATCAAACGCATAACACTGAATGGTGGTGACGCCTCTATGCTATATTCGCACACTATTGTTATTCAGAAACATACCACATTGAGTTACTGTCGGTGTAATTTCTGTCGGATACATGCATGTATATTATTGCTTATCAGAGAAGCATGACATTGATTTGTCGGTGACACCTCTATTATATAACTATGGTTATTCAGAAATATACCACATTGAGTTACTGTCGGTGTAATTTCTGTCGGATACAGGAATGTATATTATTGCTTATCAGAGAAGCATGACATTGATTTGTCGGTGACACCTCTATTATATAAACCGCACACTAGGGTTATTCAGAAACATACCACACTGAGTTACTGTTGGTAAAAATTTCTGGAGGTTACATGTTGGTACACTATTACTTATCAGAAACGCATGATGCTGAGTTACTGATAGCGACACTTCTGCTGGTTATATGACTATGCAATTTTGCTGATTAGAAACGCATAGCATTGTATTATTGTTAAGGATATTTATAAATTCAGATATGCACTGCTTTAAGGGTCCTTTTTTGCTAGTGACATTTCTGTTGATTAGATGACCCAACAAGGTTGCATTAAGTAACACATTGGGTTGCTGACAACATGCTGTTGGTCATATAAACTTTCCAAGTTTTTTTTTTTCTAATCAAAATAATGCACAACTGGTATTGTGGGTTCATGACGGTATACTGTTACTATCCAGAAACGCACAGCATTGAGTGTTCTTGCTAGTGACGTTTCTATCAGGTATATGACTGTGGGTGTTGGAATACACAATGTTTCTGTCTGTAACATTTCGGTCCCTTGTCCTATACCCTATTGTTTATCTGAAGTATGCTAATACCACTCTCTGCTAGTTATGACTGCAGGGAGTATAACACCAGCAATACACGGTTGAGGCCGCATATGTCCTTTTGGTCATACTGGCCATGCGACTGTTTTTTTTTTTTTTCTATGATCATCAGAGATATACTATAGGTGCTAGTATTATTTTCTGTTGATTGGAAGACCGTACTGCGGTCAGTCAGGAATAGACAACACTATAGTGGTTCTTGTCCTCCTGTCCTGAATCTATTACCTTGGGTCGCGGCACATAAATAAAACACAGCAGTAGAAGGTGTCCGTGTCCTCGGCGTTGTTTATTACTCAGAAAAAAAAAAAAAAAAAAACTCCAGATTGGCTAGTGGCCTCTCTGTTGGATACAGGACCTATAAACCTATTAAGCATCAGAAGCTCACACTTGGAGCTTCTGTCCTTTCTCTGGGCTTAGGTTATATGGTATCTTACTACATATGAGAAATACACACCTAAGGTTGGTTGTGTCTTCTCTATTCTACAGGTGTCTGTATATCAGAAAACACAGCAGTGGAGGCTGGGGGTGTTTATCTGTCTTTCCATATTAAGTCTGAGCTTGCTGTCCTTCGGAGATACAAGATCTAGGACCTGTATATCTGGGACATTTTGGTCACTTCATTTCGGTCACTTTATTTCAGACCTTATTTTCCATTCACATGGAAGGAACAGGATTTCTGATTGCGGGCCTTTACTTCTAGGCATGCCAGAGACATTCCCTAGACCTGAACCCAGTAGGGTTATAGGACACTGGAAGGAGGTCATAAAATCACCTAGTAGGTTCTTTTTAGTAGGAAAGGGGTTACGCTGTTAGGGGCTGTTCGCCTAAAAAATTCAGCATCAGGATTCTTTCTGACTGGTTCTCCCGATCCGATCCGAGCTTTATAGCTCAGTGTATGTCCTTCATGTCACCCCCTTGGACGAACTGGATATGAATAACCAATATTCATTTTTTACTCCTACTATGGCATTGGTCCCTTGTGGTAGGGATCTGCTTAACTTAACACTCCTTGGTGCGTGGAGTGGATCATGACCTCAAACACAGGATTTTTACAGAATACTGTATTCTGTTGGCGTGTGGCACTCATGGGTTTACCCTGAGATTAGGGTAAAATGTATCTGCATATTATACGCGGGGGGCGGTGAAAAGTTTTCTTTCCCCGACACCTTTGTTCTTTTCTGTTATATACCAATGAATGCAGTGGTTACTCGCAATTTCGTAACAGGCTCCTTTCTGCGTAGTTTAATGATCGACTCGCAGGGTTATAAGGAGCCTAGGGTATATAGAACAATCTCACATCTGACATGTCGGTATTCAGATGGGAAGGAACCCAGAAATGGGGAATGACCAGGATGGGACCTGCTTGTCAACCGGCTTGCAGAGCAGCTGTTTTTGTCCGGTCTAGCAGTGTACGTTGGAGACAGGAGTTTGTCCACACGTATTGGTGGACGCACGAACGAGCCACGCCAAGGCATCCTGTGGTCCAGACACTGACCAATAAGTGTCCTCGCTATAAAGTCACATGCATTCCAATGAATGGAGGTGGACAGGTGGACTAAAGGGAGTGCAGGAGCACACCAAACGCCCTGCTTGGTCACATACCTGTCCAGTCATTTGAGTGAAGGGAATAGACTTCCCTTAATCTAGTATCCTTGAGTGGGTTTATTTCCCTGTTTCACCAGGACTATGGCAAACAAAAAAGGGGGACCCACAAGGAGTGTACGTCGGGAGACCCTGTTTCTTTCTAAACCATTCTCCTGTACAGACTAGTGGCTTAAAACCACATGTTGTTTTTTTCTGGGTTGGTCAAAGTAGGTCTTTGTTTCACAGAACAAATCTCTGACTAAACTTTGGATGGTCTTATGCAGCTTTGCAGACACTATCAACCACGATGGCTAGAATATTGGCGCAGCCAACCTTTCTATCCTAAAGAATACTCAAGCTCTCAGAATTTTTTTCTTTAAGAGCACGTGCCACCTAGACTCTGCATCCAAAGAGGAGACAGGAGCATAGGTGGAGCAGACCTGCAGGTCATTTTCATGATCCAGCTAGGATACCCTCATCACACACTAGGAAGTGGAAGTGGTGAAATAAAATCAGATTCTGACATCTAGCAAAAGACCTTGCAGGCAAGGGTCCCACCCTAAAGTAGGCCTGTTGGTTACTCGTCTATCCTCTCGGGTGCCGTCCTGGAAGGTGATGAGAGAAAACGGACGTTACTTACCGGTAACGGTGTTTCTATGAACCTTCCAGGACGGCAGGCCTACTTCCCGCCCTATGTGGAGGGAAAAGATAAGCTAAACGCTAGGTGGTAAGTACCTATACGGAACAATGTCCCTTGTGAACCAGTTCAGGACTACTCTAATTCATACTGAGGATCAAGGGGAAGGGTGGGGACTTTTAAATTGTTAAGTGATTGTGTTTCCTGTGGGGAGGAGCCATCATCTCTCGGGTGCCGTCCTGGAAGGTTCATAGAAACACTGTTACCGGTAAGTAACGTCCGTTTTCTTGGATTGTTAAGGAGGACTAATGCAGTGTACTTCTAATTTTTGTCGAATAAAAGGAAAAAAAAGCAGCTGCCCAGTGCTCGGGTTTTACAGAAGATTATATAGGGAGAAAGGAAAGGGCATCTGGGAGATGGGGCAGGGCATCTGGGAGATGGGGCATGGCTATGCGTCACGTTGAATAAAGGCAAATTGATCAGTCCACCATCCACACATTTAAGGTGTATGGGGGGGGGGGGAAGAATACCTTCTACGGAGGGGTTGTTTTTTTTCCACACCCTCAGCAGCATATCCTTATTCTGAAGCAGACAAGCCTCTGATTGCCTCATTGCTCTAATTTTCAGTACAGTACAGTGCTAAGAATAGACTATTTAGGCTGTGCGCAACAGGGTGAGAGGAGGACCTACTACATTTTAAACAAAATAAGATACTTATTTTTTATGTCTTTTTATATAACCTACATGCAAAATTTAGTCAACACAGATGTAATGGCAGACTGACTGCAGGATGCTTGTTTGATATCTTGCCTGACCTGTCTAAATCATCTTAAATGGGATTCACCAAAGCGAGACAGGTCTCTGATGACACTAAAAAAAATAATTAATCTTCTTCAATATGCTGCAACCCACTGATCACCTTCTCTGCTCTTGTGTCTAGACACAGAGGCATTCGATAAAATTCATTGGGTGTATTTTTCCTGGGATTCAGCCTAGGTTCACACTGCTGCGAATTCAAAATCGCGGTAAAATGCTAGATTTTGCCGCGATTTCGCGGCTGCGATTTTGCCGCGATTTCGCGGCTGCGATTTTGCCGCGATTTCGGCCGCAATTTAATGTAAATCGCGGCCTGAAATCGCAAAAAGTAGTACAGGAACTACTTTTTGAAATCGCAGATGCGGCGTCGCACTGATTAGGACAGTCCTATTGCCGACAATTGCCGCCGATTTGAGATGCGATTTGACATGTCAAATCGCATCTCAAATCGTTCCAAATCGTACCCAGTGTGAACCAGGGCTTAGTGAAATTTGGGTACCAAGGGCCCATTCTCTCTGCCCTTTACTGCTGTCCCTCTGCCCAAGTTTATTAGTCCAATCTACTGTCTAGAGCATGGGTCTTCAAACTATGGCCCTCCAGTTGTTCAGGAACTACAATTCCCATCATGCCTAGTCATGTCTGTTAATGTCAGAGTCTTACAAGGCCTCATGGGATGTGTAGTTCCGCAACAGCTGGAGGGCCGTAGTTTGAGGATCCCTGGTCTAGAACCTTTGTGATCACAAATTGCACTCACCAGGGATTCCCTCTGTCCCTCCATATTTGTGTGTTTATTTTTTATTAATGTTTCAAAAAAACATATAAATGTAAAATCCATAACATGTTTGATATGAAAGATAACATTGATAAACATACATTCTTAGCCTTGTTACATATGAACAAAATATGTGCATCATATTTATACACATTCAGCATCTTATCAATAAAGCCAGTCTTAACAAAAACAAAGAAAGATAAACTAAACCTGAAGTCTTTTATCATATTATACTCTACCATGCTTTGAATACTGTACTCATTATTACTTCTGTATTTACTTGGCCACATTCTGTCCTATTTCATACTTGGGTTACTCTGCCCTCTTCCTACACCTCTATGTCCCCAGATACAGACTTTATTTTCCCAGCCCATATTTTCTCAAACCTTTAAGGGCAACCCCTAGCCTTTATGTTAGTTTGTACATTGGCTATGCTCTGTTAATGAGTTTCACCCAACCTTGAAGAGATGCAAGGACCGGGTCCTTCCATCTGAGAGCCAATGCTTTTTTGGCATAGGAAAAAAAAAAACTTTTTAGTAGGGTTTTCTGAGGGCTAGTTATGTTGTCCTCCTCAAAATCTCTCTATAGACATATAGCTGGGGAATAGATATTTGGGAGGGCTAGTTTTTTTTCCCTCTTAGAATTTCAGGATTGCCACCTATAATCTCCCTACAAAGGGGCAGAGCCAAATCATATGGAAATCTCCTACTGCATCATTGCACTGTGGACAATCCGTTGCATCCGCCCTACCCATTTTATGAAGACGTGCAGGGGTATAATAGATTTGGTGCAAATAATTGTCAATTTTTCTCTAGCTGAGATCACTGAAGGCAACTGCGATTCCATGACCTCAGACCACGACTCCTCTGTAAGGGATGGTATATCAGATTTCCACTGTGCAGCTACCCTATCCATCCTAGGGGAGGAGGAGGAGGTCAGCAAGGTGAAATAGTATTTTGAAATGTAGATTTGAGTGATTATGTTCGAATATCATTTTTTTTTTTCCACACTAGATGGCCAAAGCTTGACCTTCTTTAAACCAAGTTGTGCCACAATTGCAGATAGCGAAAAAACAAGGTATGGGGAATCCTATATTCTAAGGGCCTGGTCTGTAAATGGCTGGTGAACATATGTAATGCCATATTGTGCCCAACAGTCTCCTTCTGGGATCTTGTATATTTCAGTGACCTGAGGGTTATACCACAAGGGAGCATTTGGAGAGGTGTTCAGGCAAGTGCCTCCTGTTCTTCTATTACACCTATGAAAGATCCTGTAGGAAAGTTTAAGAATATCCGCCCCCTGTTCGGGATATGGTCCATTCATATATAGTATGTTATGAAGTGCCTTATACAAGGGGACTTGGGCTGCCTGGGTGGTCACCAAAGCGAACATAAAGTTCTGGAAAGAACCACTTGTGTACATACGTTAATTGGGACGCCAGGCAGTAACACTGTAAATTTGGCAAAGCCAAGCCTCCGTCTTGTATAGGTAGAAATGATGTGTCCAAGGAGATCCTAGGCGGCTTAGATCCCCAAAGAAACGGAGTAACATACTGTATTTATTTCAGTAAATAGTTTCTTAGGGATATAAATTGAGGTGTGCCAAACCAAATAAATCTGGGGAAGTAAATCATTTCTTTATCGTACATCACGGGACACAGAGCGGCATATTCATTACTATGTGGGTTATATGGAGTACCTTCAGGTGATGGACACTGGCAATCTCAAACAGGAAGTCCCCTCCCTATATAACCCCCTCCCATAGGAGGAGTACCTCAGTTTTTTCGCCAGTGTCTTAGGTGTTGGTCACGGAATAGCTTGCCTCCATATCCTTGGGATCAAGGCGGGCTAACCGGATCTGTCCAGAGTGCCTCAGTGCCGAAGTGGACAGTACCCGGGCCCCAAATCCGTGGGGTTTTGCCTATAATGCCCTCTCTGGAGGGCTGGGCCCAGGGCTCACAGCTTTTTCTAAAGCCAAGAGTTCCCTGTTTGCCAGAGGTGCTATATAGGTCCAGGACAGCGGTTCCTTCCAGGACCCCAGTGCCTGAGGGTCTACTACACTACCCACGGAGATGGGGGAAGATTGGACTATGTTTGATTACAAACGTCCTGCGGCATGGAGCAGGTAAGTGGGGAGCCTGCGGAACTTGGTTCGACTGCGGGCTTCCCAAGGGGGACCAAAAGGGGGGGCAGCCTAAGTATGCTCTGCATGGGCACCGTGGTCACTATGTCTGTAAGTGGACAGGATGATCTGTTTTGTTCCTCCCCATTTTGGCCCCCTGTCCAAGTAATCTTTTCTGGCTACCTGCTGCTCTATTGGTCATACAGGGTCTGGGAAGAGACCTCTGGGCTAAAGCAACTGAGTCCTGTAGAGTCTCTATTGCAGCCTACCTGTCCGGGGGTTCAAACTTGCCGCCCTGCAGCGCGTCCTCTCTCCCAGCTCTGTGGGCGTCTGGCGTCTCCATGTGTCTCTCTTCCCCTCCCTGTCGCGCGCGGGCACGCAAGAAATAGAAGAATTTCGCGCCGTCGGGAGGAGGGGGGGGCGGGAGCACGCAGGAAGAGGCGTGTCCTCGCCTCTGTTAAAGATGACAGGGTGCGCGCATAGATCAGTCTGAGGCTGATCTGGAGGAGAGAGGACACAGAGCGGCACTCCGGCGACCCCCGGTGGCAAGAAAGGGGTAGTACATTATAGGCTTGGCCTATTTTACTTATTAAAGCGGTCCTCCACCCTAAAGTGGAGTCCCGCTGATCGGAACCCTCCCCCCCCTCCGGTGTCACATTTGACACCTTTCAGGGGGGAGGGGGGTGCAGACACCTGTCTAAAGACAGGTATTTACACCCACTTCCGGCCACACGCTACGGGCGAAAGACGGGCATTCCGTCACATCCCGTCTGTCGCCCGTTGTGTGCTGGGAACACTCGGCTCCCAACACACAGCGTGTAAGCCAATCGGCGGGCGCAGCGCGACTCGCGCATGCGCCGTAGGGAACCGGGCAGTGAAGCCGCAGCGCTTCACTTCCTGGTTCCCTGAGCGTGGATGGAGGGGGGAGCAGCAGAGAGACGAGCGATCGCTCGTGCTCTGCTGCGATCAGCGCTGGACTCCAGGACAGGTAAGTGTCCTAATATTAAAAGTCAGCAGCTGCAGTATTTGTAGCTGCTGGCTTTTAATATTTTTTCCCCGTGACACATCCGCTTTAAGCCAAAAAAAGTTTCCCCTTTGTCAGCAGGTTAAAGGGCTGGAAAAGATATTGGTGGGGCCGTGAAAAAAAAAAAAAAAAGAAAAGAAAAGAGAGAATATAAATACTTTCTAATTTAAAGGAACATAATAGCATATTGAAAAAAAAAAAAAAAATTTTCCTTTATATTTGATTGACATATTCGGCCTCACCAGGGTTTTTGGACACTAGTAATCCTGTTGTTCCCTAAACCTCTTAAATTATTTCCTAGCTGCGTACAGTCAGTTGTTGCAGGCAAAGGACCTCGGTTTTGTACCATGGCACCCAAAGGCTCAGGATCAAGGGGGTCTAAAAATGTCAAAAAGCAAAAGGGTTCCCCCTCGGATTCTGAGGATACGAGTCAGGCTATGCCTGTACTCTCCCCACCTGTTAACCCAGTTGTGGCCGCCTTGGTTGAGCCAATAGGGGGGTCTGGTGCGGCGGCTGGCCCAGATCCACCCAACCCTGTGTTCGTCACAGAGGAAAAACTAGCTACCGCATTAGAAGGGCTAGAGAAAAGATTGGCAGCTATGTTCACTAAATCTTTACCAGGCAGGAAGCGGACTAGGTCCCAAAATGTGTATCCTCGGATGCTGAAGTGGTTTCGCTGGAGGAATCAGAATTTCAGGAAGACCTATTGGTCGAGAACCCAGAGGGTTCAGAAATTGAGGAATCTACTATTGAGGAACCATTCTCAGCCTCCCAAGCGGAGAGCCTGTGGGTCCAGTCTTTGACGGACATGGTACACTCAGCATTTAACCTGCCTTTACCGGAGCTCCGGGGTCCGGCAGTTTCCTCTTTGGGCTCCTTAAAGGCGCCCTTGAATAACGCAGTTTTTCCAGTCCATCCGCTATTAGAGGAGCTAATTTTCCAAGATTGGGTACGACCAGACAGAATTTTTTTGCCGCCTAAAAAATTTTCTGTTATCTACCCGTTGGAGGAGAAGTTTGCCAAAAAATGGGCGCTCCCGGCTGTGGATGCTGCCATCTCTTGTGTAAATAAATCACTAACTTGCCCGGTAGAAAACATACAGATGTTTAAGGACCCGGTTGATAAACGGTTGGAAACTCTTTTAAAAGCTTCCTTTTCTACGGCAGGGGCAGTGGTACAGCCAGCGGTGGCTGCTATAGGAGTCTGTCAGGCTTTAAAGGACCAGACTAAACAGATGCTTAAGGACATCCCTGCCCAACAGGCAGAAGAGCTGTCCGATATACCCAGAGCTCTATGCTTTGCGGTGGATGCTATAAAAGATTCCATTCAGCAGGCGTCTCGTTTATCACTATTTTTAGTGCATATGAGAAGACTCTTATGGTTAAAGAACTGGGCGGCCGAGCCCCCATGCAAAAAGCTTCTGGCAGGTTTCCCTTTCCATGGAGGTCGACTCTTCGGAGAAGATCTGGATAAATACATTCAGACTATCTCAAGTGGCAAAAGTACCCTTTTGCCAGTCAAGAAGAGATTTCGGGGTCCTACATTTAAGAGGCAACTCTCCCCTGTGTCAGGGCCCTCTAATTCCAGGCAGTATCGACGGCCTCCTGCGCGATCAAACTTTAAATCGCAGGGACAGGCCCCGGGAGGCAAAAAGCCTTGGTATCGCAAGCCAGCAAAGCCTGCCCCTAAGTCTGCCTTATGAAGGGACGCCCCCACCCACGAGGATAGGGGGAAGGCTTTGTTTCTTTTCAAAGATCTGGGAAGCCAACATCCCCGACAGATGGGTCCGATCTTCTGTGGCCACAGGCTACAGATTAGAGTTTCTAAAGTTTCCTCCTCCTCATTATCAGGAATCAAGAATTCCAAACGATCCAACAAAGAGGTCCCCCTTTTTGGCGGCATTGGATCGTCTGATTTATCAAGGCGTAATAGAAGTACCAGTCCAAGGGCTAGGTTTCTACTCCAATCTATTTGTCGTGCCAAAGCCCAACGGCGATGTCGGGCCAATTTTGGAACTAAAGAATTTAAACATTTATCTAAAGGTTCAGTCGTTCCGGATGGAGTCTGTTCGGTCAGCAGCCGCCGCGCTCCAGAAGGGCGATTTTCTGGCCTCCATAGACATAAAGGATGCTTACCTTCATATACCGATCTTTCAGCCACATCAGAGATTTTTACGTTTCTCAGTGGCTCAGCGTCACTTCCAATTTGTGGCGCTTCCTTTCGGGCTGGCTACGGCCCCCCAGGTGTTCACGAAGGTTCTAGCTCCAATATTAGCCAGTCTAAGAATCCAAGGGGTCACGGTCCTAGCATATTTGGACGACCTCTTGATCATAGACCACTCATCTCCTTGTTTGGAGCGAGCGGTTGCCCTCACGGTTCAGATCCTCGAGAGGTTCGGCTGGGTCATAAACCGAGAAAAATCAGCATTCCAACCCACTAAACAGTTGGAATATCTCGGCATGAGGTTAGACACAGATCAGCAAAATGTATTTCTACCCCTGGTAAAGGTCAAGGCTATCAAAGAATTGATTCAGCTGGTTCTAAGCAAAAGAGAACCAACTATTCGCCTATGTATGCGTTTACTAGGCAAGCTAGTGGCCACGTTCGAGGCGGTACCTTACGCTCAGAGCCACACTCGCATCCTACAGGCAGCCATTCTGGCAGCTTGGAGCAAGAAGGCACAGGCCTTGGAGTTTCCGTTGCCACTATCAGCAAGAGTCCGGCAAAGTCTGTGCTGGTGGTTAAACCCTCAGAACCTGCTAAAGGGAAGATCTTTCAGTCCCATAGCCTGGAAGATAGTGACCACAGATGCCAGCCTAAAGGGCTGGGGAGCGGTCTTGGATGGTCGCACTCGCCAAGGTACTTGGGCACAGGCGGAGAGGCAGTTGCCCATCAACATCTTGGAGCTCAGAGCTGCTCGGCTGGCCCTCGAGGCTTGGACATCCAAATTACAGGGGTTCCCGGTGAGGATTCAATCGGACAATGCCACGGCTGTAGCATATATAAATCACCAAGGGGGAACCAAGAGTCAATCAGCTCAGAGAGAGGTGAGCTCGATTTTCCTGTGGGCAGAGACTCATGTGCCCTGCATATCGGCAATTTTCATTCCCAGGGTGGACAACTTGCAAGCGGACTTCTTGAGGAGTCAGTCTCTGTCGCCAGGGGAGTGGTCTCTGCACCCGGAAATTTTTCAGATAATCTGCCAGAGGTGGGGAATACCGGACGTGGACGTCATGGCATCAAGATTCAACAAAAAACTAGACAGGTTCATGTCCCGTACTCGGGACCCTATGGCCTGCGGAGCCGATGCGTTGGTTTGTCCTTGGCATCAGTTCAAACTGCTATATGCCTTTCCCCCGCTACAATTGCTACCCCGCCTGTTACGCAGGATCAGGGTGGAGCACAAACCAGTCATCCTGGTAGCTCCAGCATGGCCCAGGAGGGCATGGTACTCACTAATCCTGAAGATGGCAGTGGGAGAACCTTGGACGCTTCCTCTACGGCCAGACCTACTCTCACAAGGCCCGATCCTACACCCTGCATTACGGCGTCTAAATTTGACGGCCTGGCGGCTGAATCCCTGATTCTCAGTAGTAGAGGCCGTTCTAGGCAGATAATCTCTACCCTGATCAGGGTTAGAAAGCCGGTCTCCAGGGTGATTTGTTACAGGGTCCGGGAAGCCTATGTAGACTGGTATGTGTCGAAGAAATAGCTTGCCCCGCAAGTATACCATTGACCAAGTGTTAAGTTTTCTCCAGCTAGGAGTGGTGGCCTCCCACTCGCTGGTTGAGACCTTCTTACAGAGGGTCTTGCATATTAATCCTCCGGGTATGTCACCACTTTGCCGTGGGACTTGGATCTAGTTCGGTCAACTCTGCAGAAACAACCTTTTGAGTCGTTGGCTGAAATTCCTGTGGTTTGGCTATCAAGGAAGCTGGGATTTCTGGTTGCCATAGTTTCAGCCAAAAGAGAGCAGAAATAGCAGCCTTATCTTATAAGGAGCTATATCTTATTTTTTCTCACAAGGACGAGGTGGTTCTCCATCCTCATCCTCCCTTTCTACCAAAGGTTATATCCAGTTTTTACCTAAACCAGGATTTGGTACTATCATCCTTCTTCCGAAACCTACTTCCAGAAGGAAGGGTTGCTGCATACCTTGGGTATTGTCAGGGCCATAAAGGCCTATCTTAGAGCTACAGAGAAGTTTCGGGAAACAGATGTGTTGTTCATTTTTGCCAGATGGGCCAAGAAGCTGCAAAATCCACCCTCTCGAGAGGGATTAAACTATTAAATACTCAGGCCTACAGCTTGAAAAGACTGCCTCTTCCGTTGCCAGTAAAGGCTCATTCTACCAGGGCCATGGGCGCCTCCTGGGCAGCACACCATCAGTTCTCTATGGCTCAAGTATGCAAGGCGGCAACCTGGTCTTCAGTCCACACGTGTTCTAAATCATACCGGTTGGACGTAAGAAGGAATACTGATACAGCCTTTTTGGCAGGAACTGCTGCAGGCTGCGTTTTTAAGACCCTCAGAATCGGGGGCACCCTTGAGTTAAAAAATTTAAATTTTATTTCTCGACTAAGTTGGATTTATTATTATTTGAGTTTATCTCGGAATTAAATCCTTGGGAAAATGTCTCCCTCCCCTCATTAAAGCATTGCTTTGGGACATCCCACATAGTAATGAATATGCCGCTCTGTGTCCCGTGATGTACGATAAAGAAAAAGGGATTTTTAAATACAGCTTACCTGTAAAATCCTTTTCTTGGAGTACATCACGGGACACAGAGCTCCCACCCCTCTTTAGGGACCATTTTGGGAGGCATACTGCTTGCTACAAAACTGAGGTACTCCTCCTATGGGAGGGTGTTATATAGGGAGGGGACTTCCTGTTTGAGATTGCCAGTGTCCATCACCTGAAGGTACTCCATATAACCCACATAGTAATGAATATGCCGCTCTGTGTCCCGTGATGTACTCCAAGAAAAGGATTTTACAGGTAAGCTGTATTTAAAAATCCCTTTTTTGAATACATTAATTTAGCCTAAGAGGCTGAGAGGCAGCTTAGACCAGGTTTGTAAGCTATCCCTCAGTCGAGTCAACAGGGGAGAGAGATTATTAGATATATATGTGCTCAATGGTAGCTCAATTCCGAAGTACCTAAATCAAACTATTTGCAGTGGAATATCGAGTGGGGGGGTACCCTAGGATTATACTCGGGGTTGAAGGGAAAGACTATGGATTTATTCAAATTACCTTTTTAAATCCAGAATAAGCACCAAAACTTGAGATTCTTTTTAAGGCTGTGATCAAAGACCCCTCTGCCTCCGCCCAGTATTAGCATATCGCCATCATACAGGGATGTTTTTCTTCCAAAGAATTTATCCAACAACCTTTCCGCCCTCAACAGGGCTGCCAATGGCTCTATAGTGAGGGCAAACTGCAGAGGTGTGTCAGTTTATAATCTTGTTAACTCTCAAGCAAGCCAGTGGCCTAGCATACAGTAGTTTCACCCAAGCAATAAATTTAGCACCAAATCCCTGCCGTCCGAGGACTGCCAACAAGTAGGGCCACTCAATAGTAGAAGGCCTTATGAGTGTCCAATTATACCTACTTACACATATGACACCCTCTTTCCACCAATTACGAGCATAATCCGTTCCAGGGGAATGCTCATAGTCCAAAGTACTCGCATTTCAAAACGTTGGTAGTCCGTCAAATCTAAGCCCTTCCTTACCAGGGAAGAGCATCTCTCCATCAAATATACTACCTCACAGTGAAGACAGGCCCTCAGATCAATCTATAGTGTTATGTACTGTGTATGACAGAGTTGGCTCAAATTCTTCTGGCAACATTTTTTTCAGATGATTTCTGAGGTAACAGGCATTCTTCTGACACCTAACCCTGCTCTGGCTATCCTGAATCTGGATATTGAGACGGTGCCTAGTCCACTTTGTACAGTTGTTACACACCTGCTTGCTGTCATGATAATCAGATATTGGAAATCACAAATGGCACCCAATCCGTTCGAAGCCATTGCATTAGTTAAACTAAAAATGTATTTAAAAGAATTAAAAGATTATCATACATAGAGCACTTAGATCTGTGTTTTTTCTCATTCATGGTCCTAATGTTGCTGATCTTTGAGGAATCTGATTAACACATCTTATCAACTGGTGCATCTTACATTTTGATTTCTGCTTGTATGACTGCCTGGTAATACAGGGTTCCATACCTTAAGGTGAGAGTAGCCATTCTTAATGTACTTGTATTTTGAAGCTTAAAATTCACCGGTGAAGATTTCTGGAATTTGTTATCACACAATCTTGGATTTTTATTTCACATTCTTTTGACTTTTTTTTTATATATTTTTTTATTTTCATTTGAATTTATTTTTGCGCTGCACTATATCTTTTATACATTAGTTAATCTGCGTTTTTCATGTGAACATACACTTGCATTGTGGAAAGGAAATGTAACTGCTTTTGATAGTTGCGGAACCTTGGTATACTTGGATTAACAGATAATGGTTATTGTCCCTGTGCCTTAATGCTTTGTTTTTCTTATGTCAATCTGTTTGCATTACTGGCTTCTACTGAGTGCCTATGTAGCGGCTTGTCACTACTGAACATGTTGCTTTATATTCGTTATTTCTGATTCTACCCTTTGTATCTGCTGCAGGTGGTCTTTTGTATTTGCCTTTTTAAAATTCCATAAACTATTAAATTGTTAAAATCTAAAATCATTTTCTTGAAAGGTCGTTTTTTTTTCCCCCAACAGGTTTTGTGCCCAAATGCTATCCATATCCGAGCTGCCGCATCCCCATTCAACAGCCATCCGGTATGTTAGAGTGAAATATCTGTTTTGTAGCTATAGCAGGTGTAATTGTACTGGTAGAGTAGTGTAAGTAGTTAGTATGTTAAACGGAAATGATTGCAAAAGGAAGGAAAAGTAGCAATGGAAATGTTGCACGCAGAGAAATCAAAAGGAATGTATCCTTTCAGTGGTTTTAAAGCATTTGTTATATGTAAAAGAGTTCAGCTAGTTGTAGGTCTTTGGTTGTGCAGGACACAGGTATAGTCCTAGACAACTGGGTTATACAGTTAGGTCTGTATATATTTGAACACTGGCACAATCTTAAGATTATTTTATTTTTCTAAGTATCTACCAAAACATATTCAAGCTATAGTTATATAATGGATATGGGCTGAAAGTGCACACTCTCAGGTATAATTTGAGGGTATGTACATCCAAATCGGAGGAAAGGTTTAGGAATTACTGCTCTTAATAGCCCCCCCCCCCTTTCAAGGGAGCAAAAGTAATTGGACAATTGAATCAAAAGATGTTTCATGGCCAGTTGTGGGCTACTCCCATTTTTTTTTTTGTTATCAATTAAGCAGGTAAAAGGTCTTGAGTTGTGATACTTGAATTTTGAATCTATTGCTGTAAATCTACATAATACGTTCAAAGTAGCTGTCCATGCAAGTAAAACCGGCCATTGTAAGGCGTCAAAAAAAAAAAAAAAATCCATTGGAGAGATAGCAGCAAGATTAGGAGTGGCCAAATAAACAGTTTGATACATTCTGAGGAAAGAACGCACTGGTGAGCTCAGCAATATAAAAAGGCCAGGAAGTCCAGTGGTGGATGAACGCATGATCCTCATTATGGTAAAGAATAAACCCATTCGCAACATTCAGACAAGTGAACGCTCTCCAGGAGGTGGGCGTTTCATGTTAAAGCCTACAATCAAGAGAAGACTTAATGAAAGAATACAGAGGGTTCACCGCAAACCATTCAAAGCGGGAAGAAAATAGTGTGGAGAAGGCTTGGAAACCGCTCATAATCCAAAGCACACAACGTCGTCTGTAAAACATGGTGGAGGCAGTGTGATGGCATGGGGCATGCATGGCTTCCAGTGGCACTGGGTCATTTGTGTTTGTCATAAGGCGCTTCACGGTACAGATGGACAATGATCAAAACACACTGTAGAAGAAACGCAGAAGTGGAATATTCTGCATTGGCCGTATCAATCACCTGATCGCAACCCAATTCAGCATGCATTTCACTTGCTGAAGGTAAAACTAAAGGCAGAAAGACCCACAAACAAAGAACTGAAGACCGTTACAGCTTGGCAAAGCATCAAAAATGAGGCAACCCAGTCTTTGGTAATGTTTATGGGTTCCAGACTTCAGACAGTCATTGTCAGT
The DNA here is from genome assembly GCF_905171775.1 of Rana temporaria. Taxonomy (NCBI): domain Eukaryota; kingdom Metazoa; phylum Chordata; class Amphibia; order Anura; family Ranidae; genus Rana; species Rana temporaria. The sequence goes on along the minus strand of NC_053496.1, from coordinate 157,257,023 downwards.
AAAGAATTCTCAACAAAATACTAAAAAAAAAAATTGTATTTTTGATTGTATTCATTTGTGCAATTATATTTTGAGCCCATGAAAGTGAGGGGACTGTGTATAAAAATGGTTGCAGTTCCTAAAATTTGTACTTGATATTTAATTTCAACCCCTCAAATTAAAGCTTGAAAGTCTGCACTTCAAATTAATTTTGATTTGTCTCGTTTTAATTTTACACTGGTGGCACACAGAGCCAAAAGTATGAAAATTGTGCCTGTGTCCAAATATATATGGACCTAACTGTATGTTGCTACATTTAGGTAAGTGGACACTACCAAACAGAACTGTAAGAACCCTCATGTAATCCATTGCACTGACAGTTATTCTGTGATGTATACTCCTTAGTCAGTCCCTGACAAAATACTGGAAGATACAAGGCCAGCCTGTGAAGCCGTTTCAGGCACTGGATCCTGCATTAAGCAGTCCTCCTTGGTACGTTGTGCAGAGCGTGAAGTTAGCCGTGGGGTGTTTTGCAGGTCTAGGGCAATAGCATTCTGCACAGATCTCTCGATCTCCCTATCCACAATATTAAACCCAAAAGCAAACCTTCTATTGTATTGAAACTTACCAATTTGTAGATGTAATGGCTGGAATCGTTTTTAGACTTTCTTTCCTTTATTTTCATCTAGTGATATGGTCAGTAAGTCTGTTGTTTTTTTAAAAAAAACAGCTGTCTTCCGGGTGTATCAGTTTACAGGAATGCGACAACCATTTAGCACACAGGTGCACACATATATTGACATTTATTCATGTAAAACTTTTAGCCTAAAAGGAAGACAAAGCTGCTGTGCCCCCTGTGCTTATTCATCCAGAGTGGGGGGACTCTAATACGGGAGGTGTGTTACTAGCCAGACCACCAGGTGAAAACCGAGAAAAAGCTTTAAAGAAAAAATGCAGCCACCACATCTAAGATTGGTAGGCTGCCATATATTACATTTTCGATGATTTTAATACCACACAGGCATCTAATTCATTGGTTGTGAACAAGGCAGTTGCTGCTGAAACGCGTATACCTCTGTTGTATTTTTATCCTTATGGAGATATAATAAATTCGGACTGATTTAAAGCGCATGTATGGAGTTGCGGATTGTCTTTTATCCATTTATCACTTTGGTAGCTGAGCAACGGCACATCCTGCACCCGACAGCTCAGGAGGAGTTTCATTAATCTGGGGTAGTAGCACCTTTCCTAAATAAACCATACATTATTGGTGCGTACCGTGCTACACTTTTTTTTTGTTTTTGAAAACACTTGCCTTTGGGGTGCCTCCCCTATAACCTTACCATATCTTGTAAGTACCGTATTTGCCGGCGTATAAGACGATTTGGCATATAAGACGACCCCCTAACATGCTGCTAAAAATGGTGGTTTTGTAGTCTGCTCACCGTATTAGACGACCCCCTTGTGTGGAAGTAATGAAGAATCCGCAGCCCACCGGGTGCTCTGTACGGCTGTATGTAGTTTGTAGATGCGCGCTCAGCCAATCCCGATGCACTGTGTTGATGACGGAGCATGCTAAGCCTGCTCGGATTGGATAACAACCTCTGCCTATCCGAGCAGGCTTAGCATGCTCTATCATCACACAGTGCATCGGGATTGGCTAAGCGGCGCATATACAGAATACATGCAGCCGTACAGAGCACCCAGCAGCTGATATTGATTGAGCATCTGCTATACCCGGCGTATAAGACGACCCCCGGATTTTGGCTGTGTAATTCCGGTGTAAAAAGTCGTCTTCTACGCCGGAAAATACGGTACTTGGTTTTTTGCTAGTGTCTGAAGGTGATGGACCCTTTTCACCTTCACTAACTAACTTTTTATTTTTTATTGTGAGTTCCAATTCTGGTTATATATAGTTGCATAGTTGGTAAGGCTGAATAGAGACACCAGTTCAACTTGTGTAGGTCTGCATGTTAATAATAATGTCTCGTATACCAGGGATATTCAATTATCGGACCTCCAGCTGTTGCAGAACTACAAGTCCCATGAGGCATAGCAAGACTTGACAGCCACTAGCATGACACCCAGAAGCATGATGGGATTTGTAGTTGTGCAGCAGCTGGAGGTCCGCTGATTGCATATCCCTGCTGTATACTGTGCTCGCTAAGATACACGTACAAGAGGTTTGTGTTTTTTTTTTTTTTTTTTTTAACTATTAATACTTTCTGCTTACACATCCTTACCGCTTTGACAGTGAAAACCCCCCATGTATTTTTTTTTTTTTTTTTTTTTTCACCACCTCAGCTTTTACCAAAGACCAGCTCATGAATCGATGCTTCTTACATCTCTATTTGCGGTTTGCATCATATGTGGTATTTTTGCGCGACCAAAGTAGGGCAAAGGTAGCCGTGACTTCTAATAAGCTTGAAAAAGAGATTTGATTTTTTTTTTTTCCCCCCCTTTATACAATATTTTCACATGTAATAAGTATAAGTATAAGTGGGCAGGGCAAACCTTCAGGCGGAGGCAGGCTTGTCCGCGGGCTTGTTGGGCTTGCGGAACCAGGTGCGCTTTTGTCCTTCAGTGGACGTCTAAGCACCCTGAAAACTTTTTTCCTGTCGCACTTGGCGAGCGAAAAGACCCTGGCCTCGGCACCTCTGGTTTTTACCAGGGTGCTCGCCCTGCTGCGGCAGCGCGGGATCGCTATCGTGGGATACCTGGACGACCTTCTTCTGAGAGCTTCCTCAAGCTCAGAGTTAGAAGAGGACGTGTATTATCACCTGTCAGACCCTCTGGGAATTCGGTTGGCTACTGAATATACAGAAGTCAGTACTAGTACCGTCTCAGTGGCTGGAGTATCTGGGGTTGGTCCTGGATTCTTCAGAGGCAAACGTTTTTTCCTCCCAGCAGAGAAGCTGCAGACTCTGCACTCTGCGGTGCAGCGGTTGGTGACCCAGAAATGGGCGTCGCTTTTGCATGAGTACTGGGTCTGATGGTGGCCTCTTTCGAGGCAATCCCGTATGCCCAATTCCACACTCGAGTGTTACAGAAGGAGATTCTGTCATGATGGAACAAGCTTCCTTCGTCTCTGGATTACCAGATTCGGGTGAGTCGACTGACCAAGTCCTCCCTAGTGTGGTGGCTAACATCTCCGGTACTCAGGAAAGGGAAATCGTTCCTGCCGTGTCCCTGGACAGTGATCACAACGGATGCCAGCCTCTCCGGCTGGGGGGCGTCTGGGGTGTCTAGTCAGCCCAGGGGTGTTGGACTCGGGAGGAGTCCCGTCTTCCGATCAATGTACTGGAGCTCCGAGCGATCAAGCTGTGTCTCTCCAAGTGGTCTCTGGGCCTACAAGGCTGACTGGTCAGAATCCAGTCCGACAACGCCACGGCCGTGGCATGCGTCAATCATCAGGGGGGCACACGAAGCTCGGCTGTGGCGACGGAAGTCGCGCACATCCTCCGGTGGGGCGAAAGCTACATTTCAGCTCTGTCGGCAGTGTACATTCCGGGGGTGGTGAATTGGCAAGCCGACTATCTAAGTCGCCAAAAGCTGGACCAAGGGGCATGGTCGCTACACCCGGAGGTGTTTCAGACTCTGTGCCAGAAATGGGGCACTCCAGACGTGGACCTTCTAGCATCCCGTCTAAATCGGAAGGTGTCACGATTTGTGTCCAGATCGAGGGATCCGTGGGTAGACGCGCTGGTAGCGCCTTGGGGTCACTACCGCCTGATGTACGCCTTCCATTCCCCACCAGCTTCTTCCTCGCCTGCTACGCAGGGTGGAAGCCGAGGGGATACCAACAATCCTGATCGCCCCGGATTGGCCGCGCCGTCCCTGGTACGCGGACCTGGTGCGGCTGGTGGCAGACGTTCCTTGGTGTCTACCCCTGAGAGAAGACCTGCTGTCACAAGGTCCTATCTTTCACCCTGCTTTACAATCGCTGGCTTTGACGGCGTGGCTGTTGAGAGCCAGGTGTTGAAGGACCGAGGCCTGTCGGGCCCGGTGATTTCTACCATGCTACGGGCACGGAAGTCCACGTCACGAAAGATTTACCATCGTACATGGAGGGCCTACATCTCTGTTGTGAAGAGATGAAGTGGCACCCTCGTTCATATGTGGTGCCGCAAATTTTGCTGTTTTTACAGCGGGGAGTGGATCAGGCTCTAGCCTTGAGTACGGTGAAGAGTCGGATCTCGGCTCTAGCTGTCTACTTTCAGCCACCCTTGGCATCGCACTCTTTGGTGCATAAGTTTGTGCAGGGGGTCCGGCATGTGGCCCCTCCTGTGCGTCCTCCGCTTCCTCCATGGGACTTGAATTTAGTTATTTCGGCGGTTCAAAAAGCTCAGTTTGAGGACATTCGAGAGATCCCCTTGTTGACCACTTTACATTCCTTGGACGTGGTTCGAGCCCTACGGGTGTACTTGTCTGCTACGGCTCCGTTTCGGAGGTCGAACTCACTGTTCGTGTCGTTGACTGGTCCTAAAAAAGGTCTGGCGGTCTCGTCGGCCACCATTTCTAGATGGATCAGACAAGTCGTGCTCCAGTCCTATGCCCTAAAGGGGCGGGCGCCTCCCTTTCAGGTCACGGCGCATTCGACCAAGGCGATTGGTGCCTCTTGGGCTTTCTGTCATCAAGCGTCTGTCTTACAGATTTGTAAGGCGGGGACCTGGTCGTCAATCCACACCTTCTCATAATTTTATAAGGTGGATGTGAGTTCATCTTCGGATGCCTCTTTTGGCCGCAAGGTTTTACTGGCGGCAGTTTAAGGTTGAAGTTCCTCCGTTGAGGAACTCTGGTTTGTTTGGGGTGAAGCCTGGTTTGCTGTGTTTTTCCCACCCCTTGAAATTTTTGACACTGCTTGGGGACATCCCTAAACCCACCCCTCTTCTGTTTGTACTGCTTGTCTACGAACTAAGGCTGGATGCTTCCAGAGAGTGGGATGTATGCGGGAGACACTCCCCCATGGGAGGTGCTGTACTGAAAAGTGTTTTTAACACTAAAAGTGCTGTTTTTTTCTGCCTAGTCTCTCCTAGAGAAAAGGTACATAACCCTAAGGTCAATGCTGCTGTGTCCGTCCATGAACTCAGAGAAATGGATTTTACGGTGAGTACAAAAATCCTATTTTTCCTCCACACTAACTCCGTGTTTTGTAGTGCGAGACTGTGTCCATTTTCAGTTTGTGGCTCTGCCATTTGACTTGCCACTGCTCCTCAGATCTTCACAAAATTCTTGGTCCTTGTTCTGGCTCTTAAAGGGGTTGTAAAGGAATTTTTTTTTTCATAATAAGCATCCTTTACCTGCAGACATTTCTCTTTTCACTTCCTCATTCGTTTTTGCTCAAAAGTTGCTCTATTTCTTCTCTGTTTTGTTCACTTCCTGCTTGTCTGATTTTTACTCGCCACCGTGAAGGGAGGCTTTACTGCGGTGGTCAGTGACGTGCTCGCCCCCTCCTGGGAACCACATCTGTGCGGCAGGACGCTCTCTACGTGTTAGACTTCAAGAAGATGTGAATTACTGGGCGTGCCGCAATGCATAATGGGAAATTTTAGTTCTTACATGAATGAGCACCGCAAACCAGAAAGTGAATGAGAGAACAAACTAGAACGCCGGAGGTGATATAGATGAAGGAATTTAATAGGCATTTACTAGGGTTCTCCCGATACCGATATCGGGACCGATACAGAGCATTTGCACGAGTACTTGCGCAAATGCTCCCGATGCCTGACCCGATACTTGGTCAGCGGGGCGGAGGTTTTGAGCGGATAGGTCGGGCAGAGTTTGCAAGCGGAGAGGGCGGGTGTATGCTGCTCTCCCCCTCCACTCGCAGCGTCCCCCTCCGTGCTCCTGCTGTCCTCCATGCTGTGTCCTGTGTCCCCCCTAGTGATGCTGCTGTCGGCGCTCCTCCGTTTTCCTGCTGTGTCCCGTGTCCCCTACCGTGATGCTGCTCTCCCCCTGAGTGATGCTGCTTTCCACGCTCAGTGTCCCCCCTCCGTGATCCTGCTTTCTTCATGTCCTCATCCACGCTCTGTGTCCTCCGTGATGCTGCTCCCCCCCTCCATGCTGCGTGTCCCCCCTCCTGCTGCTGTCCCCCTCTGCGCTATGTTTCCCCTTTATGTCCTCCTCCACTCCCTCTGTCCTCGTCAGGATGGAGAGCGGAGGTAGGAGCCACTAAACCCGGCTCCTACCTGTTCTGAATGAACAGAGTCAGTGATCACTGACTCTGTCCTCTCACATAACTGAAGCATCGTAACCTGTGTTTACGATGCTTGTTTATGAATGGACAGGAGCCTCTGTCTCCTGTCCATTCATTTCAGCTGAGGCTGCTGAGAAAGGGACTGGGGAACCTGTATCCCTAGTCCCTTTCTCGGTCTCAGAGGGGAGATGTCGGAGGTCTGTTAGGACCCCTGATATCTCACCAAAGCCCCATTAAAAAAAAAAGTATCGGTAATCGTGATCGGCGAGTACTTGAAAAAAAGTATCAGTACTTGTACTCTGTCTCAAAAAAGTGGTATCGGGACAACCCTAGTATTCATTTTTTTTTTTTTTTTTTTTTTAACAGAATCATTACACTATTCTGTCTGTCTACCTTGCAGACATTAATTTTAGGCAACATTTTTTTTTCCTTTACAACTCCTTTAACTAGTTACCGACCGCCCACCGTCGTTATACGTCGGCACTTTAAAGATGGATATCTCGGTAATGGCAGCAGCTGCTGCCACAACCGAGATATTCATCTCTTCAGTGGGCGGTCAACAATAACGGCGGTCTCCGTGGCGGATTCGCCGCGAGATCGCCGTTATCGGTGGCGGGAGAGGGGCTCTCCCGCGCCCTCCGCCGCTTACCGTAGCGGCGGAGGCGATCGGGTGCGCTCGGCTGTTGACTGGGGATGCGAGTGAGGGAAAAATGTCCTTCACCCGTCCCCATAGCTCTGCTGGGCAGAAGGGACGTCAAAATGTCAGTCCCGCCCAGCGTCTTAAAGAAACTTTTTTTTTTTTTTGTCATTTGAAAAATGACAGTTTCATTTTTTTTTTTTTTTTTTTTTTTTTTTGCATTTAAGCCTAAATATGAGATGTGAGGTCTTTTTGACCCCAGATCTCACATTTAAGAGGACCTGTCATGCTTTTTTCTATTACAAGGGATGTTTACATTCCTTGTAAAAGGAATAAAAGTGATAATAATTTTTATTTTTTTATTTCAGTGTTAAAAATTGTAAAATAAATAAAAATAAATACGAAAACACATTTTATTTTTTTTTTAAAGCGCCCCATCCCGACGAGCTCGCGCGCAGAAGCGAATGCATACGCGAGTAGCGCCCGCATATGAAAACGGTGTTCAAACCACACAAGTCGGGTATCGCCGCGATAGTTGGAGCGAGAGCAATAATTCTAGCCCTAGACCTACTCTGTAACTCAAAAAATGAAACCTGTAGAATTTTTTAAACGTCGCCTATCGAGATTTTTAAGGGTAAAAGTTTGACGCCGTGCCACGAGCGGGCGCAATTTTTAAGCGTGACATGTTGGGTATCATTTTATTCGGCATAACATTATCTTTCACAATATGTAAAAAAAATTGGGCCAAATTTATTGTCTTATTTTCTAATTTAAAAAAGTGATTTTTTTCCAAAAAAAAGTGCGCTTGTAAGACCGCTGCGCAAATACGGTGTGACAAAAAGTATTGCAATGACTGCCATTTTATTCTCTAGGGTGTTAGAAAAAAAATATATATAATGTTTGGGGGTTTTAAAGCAGGGGTTCACCCTTAGAGGGCACTTTTCCCCCTTAGATTCCTGCTCGTTTTTACTAGGGGAATCGGCTATTTATTTTAAAATATGTGCAGTACTTACCCGTTTACGAGATGCATCCTCTCCGTCGCTTCCGGGTATGGGCTTCGGGAATGGGCGTTCCTTCTTGATTGACAGTCTTCCGAGAGGCTTCCGACGGTCGCATCCATCGCGTCACGATTTTCCGAAAGAAGCCGAACGTCGGTGCGCAGTATAGAGCCGCACCGACGTTCGGCTTCTTTCGGCTACGAGTGACGCGATGGATGCGACCGTCGGAAGCCTCTCGGAAGGCTGTCAATCAAGAAGGAACGCCCGCTCCCGAAGACCCATACCCGGAAGCGACGGAAGAAGATGCAGCTCGAAAACGGGTAAGTACAGCTCATATTTTACTACAAATAGCCGATTCCCCTAGACCGAACGAGCAGGAACCTTAGGGGAGAAAAAAAAAAATTTCATAAATGGGTGAACTCCCGCTTTAAGTAATTTTATAGCAAAAAAATATGTTTTAGTCTCGTAAACACTGAATCTGAAAAACAGGCTCGGGGCTTAACTAGTTAAGGTATCCACATTGTGGACTACCTGGATGACCTGCTAATAATCATTCCATCCAGGCTTTAAATGCCAACATGCAAGGGACTGTGCAGACACCTCAATCGTCAGAATTTGGTACTGGATTCCACCTACAGAGCAGCGTGAAATACTTGGGACTGATCCTGGACACGTCCCAGGCCGGGTCTCTTTTCAGCTTTCTACAGTTTGGCCTAGTTCAATGCTGGATTCTCGGCACCCTCAAGGCACAGATTTTTGCACTTTTTATATTCCATTTCAGTGACTGTTTGCCTCTCACTATTAAGACCTTTTGTACAGGATATCTCATGTGTAGCTCCTCAAGTTCTTCCTGTGTTACTCCTTTGGACTTGAATCTTGTACTCCTTTGATTAAGCAACTGCTATTTGTTCATTAGGGAAATTCTTCTATTATAACAGACAGTGGTTTTCTGGTCTTGCATAGGGGCAAGGTGCTATGCCAGGGACTACTTCTTACCGAAGGTTGTTTCTGTCTTTACCTGAATCTGGACATTGTTCTTGCATCCATCTGGCTCCAGTTAAAAGGAAAATGTTCTTTGTTGTCTGGATTTGGTTTGGGCTGTGGATCTATTTCTCAGCCACATCCTTTAATAAAGTTAAAAAAAAATTGTTTGTAACCCCGTATGGAGCCTTTAAAAATACTCGGCTTCTCGTTTCACTATTTCTAGTTGGCTTTGGCAGACCATTATCCAAGCTTATCTCAAGATTCGAGTCCCTCCCTTACCTATAAACATCCACTGTTCTAAATCTGCGAGTACCTCGTGGACTTGTTGGCATTGAACAGGTGTTTCCCAGATTTACAAGGTTACCAACTGGGTCATCTTTTCACTTATTCTCAAGTTCTGTCAGGTGGGCGTTTCGGTGTCATCTGATGGCGCAAGGATGAGAGAGAAAATAGTATTTTTGTATGTAATGTAAAATCCTTTTCCTGGAGTCCATTCAGGGTCCCACCACTTTGTGTTTTTATGCTGGCCTACAGTTTCTTTTTTTTTTTATATATTTTTTTTTTTTTGCCTGTGTCCAATCCTTCTGTACGGTGGCAGTAAAGCCAAGGTGAAAGAATTGCTGTGTCCCTCAACTGAGATCAAGTGGGCAGGTCATCAAGAATCTGGGATATTGATTACCAGCATGTTGTAATCAATAAGCACTTGTTACAAAACTGCTTGTGCTGAGCTTTAAGCCCTGGTTCACATTGGTGCGTTTTGACATGTCAAATCGGTGGCAATTGTCGGCAATGGCACCGTCCTAATCGGTGCAACACCTCACCGATTTCAAAGTAGTTTCTGTACTGTTTTTTGCGACTTCGGGGTTCAATTTCTATTGACATCTGTGCAGAAACCCACACAGATGTCTGTGAAATCGCAGCCAAAATCGGGACTGACATGCAGGAGTGAAATATTATGTAAATTCCTGTGTTTCAGGCTGGGTTCACACTATTGTGAATTAGATGCAGATTTCCCCCGAATCCCATTCGCATGTCAGGAGATTGTAACTGCACACATCTCCAGAACTTTGCACAGGAGTCCTGTGCGTCTTCTGGTCCGCTTCAAATTCAGCCCAAAATTCGGACTGAAATCGGACCTGAATCTGTGACAGGGATGCACCAGACCTCTGTTTTGACCCCAGATCTCATATTTAAGAGGACCTGTCTTGCTTTTTTCTATTACAAGGGATGTTTACATTCCTTGTAATAAGAATAAGTGACCCTGTTTTATTTTTTTTGTGTGTGTAAAAATTTATAAAAATAAATATAAAAAACAAAAATTTTGTAAAGCGCCCTGTCCCGACGAGCTCGCGTGCAGAAGCGAACACATACGTGTGTAGCACCTGCATATGAAAACTGTGTTCAAACCACACAAGTGAGGTATCGCCGCGATAGTTCGAGAGAGAGCAATTCTAGCCCTAGACCTCTGTAACTCAAGATGCAACCTATAGAATTTTTTAAACGTCACCTATGGAGATTTTTAAGGTTAAAGTTTGACGCCATTCCACGAGCGGTCGTAATTTTGAAGCGTGACATGTTTGGTATCATTTTACTTGGCATAACATTATCTTTCACAATATAAAAAAAATTGGCCTAAGTTTACTGTTGTCTTATTTTGTAATTCAAAAAAGTGATATTTTTTTTTCCAAAAAAAATAATGTTTGGGGGTTTTAAGTTATTTTCTAGCAAATCTTGTAAACACCAAATCTGAAAAACGGGTAAGGTCCTTAAAGCGGAGGTTCACCCAAAAATCAACTTTCTGCCATTAGATCCAACATACTGCTGACATCTGCAGTATGCTGTTTTTTTTTTTTGTACTTATCGTTTTATCAGCCGTTGTTATCAGGCTCCGAGCGGGGATTCCTTCCGGGTATCGGTGTTCCTAAGCCAAGCGGAGTTGATTGACGGGCTGCTAAAGTGCGCCACGCCTTCCGAAAATACCCGAAGTGACACTCGGGTGTTTACGGCGCCTGCGCAGTCAGCTCTACACGGCAGGAGCAGGCGCCCCGTAAACACCCGAGTGTCACTTCGGGTATTTTCGGAAGGCGCGACGAGCTTTAGCAGCCCGTCAATCAAATCCGCTTGGCTTAGGAACGCCTATTCCCCGCAGAAATCCCCTCTCGGAGCCGGATAACAACGGCTGATAAAACGATAAGTACAAAAAAAAAACCAGCCTACTGCAGATGTCAGCAGTATGCTGGATCTAATGGCAGAAAGTTGATTTTTGGGTGAACCTCCGCTTTAAAGTGGAGGTTCACCCTAAAAACATGTATATACCATTCCATCCAGCATACTGCCGACATGTACAGTATGCTGTTTTTTTTTTTTTCGCTGTACATACTGCCGTATAGCTATTTTCCCCCCGGCTTCCGGGTAGTGAATCCCGCGGAGTGGGCGTTCCTATTCAGAGACTAAGTGATTGACGTATGACAAAAGCTTCCCCCCCGGCGCATAATGCGCATCAACAGTTTCCGAAAGAACTACGAGTCGGCTCTATATGGCGCCTGCGCACTGACGTTCGGCTTTTTTCGGAAACTGATGACGCGCCTTTTGCGCTGGGGGGGAGCTTTTGTCATACGTCAATCACTTAGTCTTTGAATAGGAACGCCCACTCCCATGGGATTCACTACCCGGAAGCCGGGGGGGGGGGGGGGATACCTATACTACGGTATGTAAACAAAAAAAAAATGCATACTGTACATGTCGGCAGTATGCTGGATTGAATGGTATATACTTGTTTTTAGGGTGAACCTCCGCTTTTAAGTGGTTAAACGTCTTGTTTTGCATTGTTTTTGTTGAGATTGTCTCTCCTGGCATCTTGATGCTTGTTAGACCGTAGTTTGTTTTGTCTCCGCAGAATAACCCAGCAGCGCTTTTGAGACACCAGTTCCCTTCCGCCCTCTCCCCACTTCAGCGTGCACAGCTCCTGGGAGGAGCACAGGTAAACTTTGTCTTGCTTTATTATTTAAATGTACCCTGCCATTAGAAGTGTGAAGGCTGCTATTGTAAAACTCTACTGAAAATGCTTCTCCTGTTTCTTGGCAGTCTTACTCACTTTTTGTCTAACTTTCTGATTGAGTAAATCCAGAATGTTTAGCAAGGGTTCTACCTCCTACTCCTCTATTGACTTGTTCTCAGTCCGTGACCCATAAAACAGTGTATGGATGCTTTGGTCTTATAGAAAGTCTGTTTTCACTCTGCTAAGGGCTGACCTCCAGGTATAGATATATTTACATGGGTACTTTTACTGCTGGACCAATGTAACTTTCCTGTACAGCTTTGCTAATCAGACAGAAGACTGTAAGACATGTATAAACATGGTTGCCTCTGTGTATGTACGTAAAAACAAAACCTAGGAACATGGTTTGCTATGGTTTATAATTTAAAAAAGGCCTGCATTGTTTACTATAAGAGAATGGAAACGCATTAAAATGTAACAATTTGCCTGTTTTGTGGTTCCTCAGGCATAACACCAGTAGGGCACAGTGCAGCACTGCACATCACACTTATCCCAAACTTTGCAGTCGTTTCCCCCATCCTGCCCTCCTTCTTTTTTTTTTTTTTTTTTTTTTTTCAGTTTTTTTTTGTTGTTGGCTACAGATCTGTGGTTTAGCGGAGCTGGACATTTTTCCCCCCAGATTAATCCTTGGCTTCCAATAATTATGGCAGATTATCTGGACAAATACTGATGTAAACAAATTGGGGCCAAAATAACTAATCGATTAATCGACAACCAATCGATTATGAAATTAATCGATTACCATTTTCATAATCGATTAATCGGCCAGTAACATAATGGGGTTAAAAAAATGCCCTTTATAGTACAAAAAGAACTGTAAATATTACTTTCACTGTCCCACAGTAAAAAATTAACCCCTTACAGGCGATTATTTGCTCTTTTTGTACCAATTTTAGTTTTTTTTTTTAACCCCATTGTTACTAAACATCTCAGGCCTGGGTCACACTTCTGTGCTTTTTGCAGAAACACACTACAGTTCATTTACATGGTTTCACATCCATGATTTTTTCAGCTGTTGCATATTTGGAAAGGGCAAGGGCTTTTTTTTTAACGCAAAACGGTGCCATTTTGTTTTTTTGGTTCAATATACTTTTAATGGAGAAGCTGCAGAAAAACATTTTTGTGGCAATTTGTGTTTTCTAATATGCCCAACAACAAATTGGCCAAAAAATAAATAAAATGCAAATCACAGCAAATTTTTCTTTTTATAAGGTTATTAACCGATTATTCGATTAATCGAAACAATAATCGGCCAACTAATCGATTATGAAAATAATCGTTAGTTGCAGCCCTAAAACAAATGCAATTTTATTGGGAGTTTTCACAGTTGCGCTAATTTATCTCAACTCAAACTCCTCCTATCTTGATGTTAAGCTACGCCACTGTCCCAACCCACTTTTATGATAAATACAAATATTGTGTGTATGCATGGATAAATCGCTATGGACTTGTACATATAAAATGTATGTGTATACAGATACAGTAGATATAAAGAAAATATATGCCCAGGTAGGCGAGCGTATAAATATAAAATAAATTCCCTGCCCCCCCCCCCTAAATATTTGACATTTTTTAAATCCATGATCTGGTTTTCTCTGTTTCTTTGTACATTTTGGCATTTTGAGATTTCCCATTACTTTGTCATTCTTTAGGCAGCCGCAGGCCGGATGTCACCTAGCCAGTTTGCCCGTACTACTGGCCTCCACGGACCTATAGCTGGTGTAACTCCTAAGCTTCTACAGGGTCATGTGGGGCCTTTGGTCACCCCAGGAGCTGGAGGGTTTCGGCCTTTCTTTGGTGTTCCCCCCACAGCTGCACCCCCCACAGCTGCACCGGGAGCTCATCTCAAAAACTTGAGGTGAGAAATTTCAGGGAAGGTGGGAGGAAGCAACTTGTAGATGCACTGAACAATTGTGATGTCATCATGTTGGCATTCTTCCCTTACAGGTCTTCACAGCAACAACCACAAAGGCAGCCCCTTCCGTTCCTCCCAGACACGACTCACCTTCATCCGCAACACAGGCGCCTACTTTATCAGCGCCAGCAGAACCGCAAGTAAGTCACCAATGGCAATATAAACTTTCCAGATCTAACCTTTTTCAACTGTAGTAGATATGTTTTTGTTACTCTGCCGCAATTGACATTTTTCATTGCTTCCTGTCCTGCTGACCCTCTTTAACTAGGACATGGAGTAAGGGTAAATCTCATTAAGGACACACAAATAAAAACTAGATGCCAATTCTAACCTTGTTTCAGGTTGTTATGCTCCCCCAAACAACCTTGAAACTTCTGGCTGAAATTTTAAGTAGATCTCTGTTTTAGTAATGATTATAAAGTTCATTTTGTCCAAGTTGGTCAAAATGAACTATTTGTTTCACTAACAGATGCAGCAACTGTTTGCACTGAAATGTATGCAGCCTCAGCTGTATACAGTGCGTGTGTTTTAGCAGGAAGGGAGCTTCCTGTTCCGCTTCCAGAACAAAATAGTCAAGACTGCTCAGCCATTCACAACAAGCTTTGTATTCTATGAAAATAAATCCATATTTGGAGAAAACTACTTTGTAATCAATCCAGTAAAGGGACAGGCCGTGTGTAGTCCCTGCACATATCTTCAAACGATCCAAATAGCATCAAGGCACCTCAAAATCTAATTCTAAGCAAACCTGTGGCACTAGTTGTATTCCTCTATGAAGTTTGCTGTGCCTACAAAGGTCCTGGTTACTTTTGTAATATAATTACTGCTCTGCTTTTGTTCATGACACAAATGCTCCTCTTTCCTCCTCATCTGCCATGTTACTAAGTGCTGCTGTATAAAAGGCACCCCCAGCTAACACTCTAATAGTCCTGGGGCTGTTTGCAGCACATCTAATGATGCAGCCACTGTCTGCAGCCTGGAATTCTGTTGCCCTTTGCCCCCAGATTCTATTCTGTCTTCAGGGTCTTCTTTTGCTCAATTATGTTTGGCTGTTTCCTCTGCCCATTGAGCTGAGGTTTTTTACTATAGTCAAGCAAGATTTTATGACTCAAATTAGCCATTTATTTACTAACTCTGGACTGCAGCAGAGGCATCAAACATGCTATCATTGCATTCCCGTGTAGAGACCTAAAGTGTGCCCTCAGTGCATTGCTGTGCAGATTCTGTATTTGATCAACCAATGGCTTGTGGTAGCTTTTGAGCCGTTGCCTGCAAAGGCTTTGTTTCTGAGGGGGTTATTTACTAACGAAAAAGCCACTTTGCACTAGGGGTGCAACGGATCAAAAAACTCACGGATCGGATCGATCCTCGGATCAGGAGTCACGGATCGGATCATTTTCGGATCAGCAAAAAAAAAAAAAAAAAACACAAATCTTGTTACACCCACCAGAGTTTTAGATTTCACAGTTATTCTCAACACAAAACGGAGCTTATGTGCTTAAAAACAGTGTTTGGAAATCCGACTGACTGTTTATTGCTAATGTGACAGAACACCTCTGATTTTCACATTAAATGTAACATTTAAACAGTCCGTCGGATTTACAAATACTGTATTTAAGCGTATAAGCTCCGTTTTGTGATGAAAATAACTGAATCTAAAACTCTGTTGGGTGTAATGAAAGATGTCCACTTGCCCCCTAATCACTATCATTACTCTGGTGTCACCCCCCTCCATTCTGGTGTCACCCCCTCCTCTGGTGTACAGACAGCAAATTCAGTATTCTTTGAATATTACATACCAGCTCTCCTCTTGTTTTAAATGTTGCATGTCCTCCCATTACAGATGCAGCTGTTAGGGGGCCTCTCCACAAATACCTCAGGCCCCTCATCTCCCTCTGCCTTGCTATTTTCAGGTGCAACGGATCTCCTACCTGCAGGTGCAGAGCTCACAGATGCTGTCTCCACATGTCTGCAGTCCCGGGTCTCTGTAGTGAGCGCACTGAGGCGTGTCAGGCTGTGCACTGGGCTCTGGCAAGCACACAGGGTGGAGCAAGATGGCCGCCGCTCCGGAGCTAGGCCGAAGCCGGGGACTTACCTACGGCCGAGGCTCCGGAGCGCTCCGCGGATCGCGTGGTGTGCCGATCCGAACGGGGTGACCCGTTGAGATCACGGATCGGTGACGATCAGTTGCACCCCTACTTTGCACTACAAGTGCACTGAAAGTGGACCTCGAAGTGCAGTCGCTGTAGATCTGAGGGGAACATGCAAGGAAAATAAAAAACAGCATTTTAGCTTGCACATGATTGGGTGATAAAATCAGCAGAGCTTCCCCTCATTTCAGATCTACCCCTCAGATTTACAGCAATTGTACTTCCAAGTGCACTTGTAGTGCAAAGTGGATTTTGCTTTTTTGTAAAAAAAAAATGAGTTTCACCAGTTTTTCCCAACAAACTTATTTTGGAGGAGTTAGTCTTCTATTAATAAAAAATTAATTGAGCGACTGTTTCAGCTCTTATCACTGTGGTGCTCACCACTCTGAAACTAGAGGATTAGTATGTTGCTTCTACTGGTGCTGTTTTCAGTCTTGCGTCTTTTAGAGCCACTAAGTGAGCTAAGAATTTCCCATTGCACGTTATAATTTGATTATTTTTATGTTTACATATTATTTTTTTAGTGGCAAGAATTCATAAATTTTAAACTGATTATTTGCACACCAAAAAAAATTTCAGTAGAAAGCCAATATGACGAAATAGCAACCCACTGCTTTTCAAAAGTATCTGAGTTGAATTCATCATACTTCAAGTGACGCAACTTTTATTAATGGTGTGTAATTCACATTACTGATTGTTTTTTCTTTAGTCAGCATCGCGGATTGAATGGCACTGGAGGGGACCATTCTTCTCGCCCCCAACATACAGAACCTCATCGGCGAGACCCCTATGCTGGTTTGATGCTTCAGCGAGAAAAGGAGTGGGTGTGTCGTATCCAGCTTCTCCAACTGCAGAGTACAGACCCCTACCATGATGACTTCTACTACCAGGTGACTTAGGGGAAGGGGGGTGGTCGAAGATCATTTTGCATTTTTAAGGGTGTACAAAAGTTTTAGATGGTTTTAAACCGAGTCTGTACCTTTTTGTTTATATATATATATATATATATAAATCACCAACGAGGATTTGGATGTTAGGTATAACCCTTTTGCAAAGTATTTAAGTAGACCTGAACTCAAAATTCTAATTTACAGTCTTTTAGGACACATCTAATATAGTCATTTTACTCAAGCAGTACCCTGTAATTGTACCTTTTTTGTGTTCTTCCTGGAAAAAGAAGTGCACATTCTATGTCTGGAGACTTTCATAGCGGTATATCAGATGGAGTGTGATTGTATCATGTTGAGGTACCATGCTTTGGCACCCTAGTCTCACCAGATGTGAAGTGAAATTTGGTGATGTCACTACTATGCTACCCAAGGTTTTTGTTTGCTGGAGAGGAAGCTGTACCTGAGCAGTTGCAGTACAAGGATCTCCCAGCTTTTGCTTTATCCATGCAGTGGATCGGTACATCTTGCAGCTAGCCTGCTTCTTGTACCCCACCAGATAACCGTTCAACGGGGGGGAACTGTTGTGACATAATTTCTGCTTCTACCAGAATTTTTAAAGACCATGTGTCTTTACAACAGTGTAAAGCAATGGATAGTAAGTCAGTAATAGGTAGAGGATTGCAAGGAGTTTATAGGAAAAATTAATGACTAGTCCTCTTTGTATACAAGTGGCATAAGGAAATGTAACTATTTGGATTAGGCTGTAACCTGTATGACAGGGGAGGATTTGCCTTGGGTTTTTGCTGTAATATCAACCAGCTGTTAATTTTGTCACAAACTCCAGAAATACTTTGAGAAGTTGGATAAGCTCTCTGCTAGCCAAGACAGTCTGAGTGAGGGTCCCAAAAAAGAGAGGACGAAGCTGATCACGCCGCAAGTGGCCAAACTGGAGCACACCTACAAACCAGGTATGAAGACTTAATTCCACTGCTACTAATATACTGCATTGTGTGAAATTGCTGAAGCTTGCAGCCTGGGCCTTCACTACATATGGCGCTTGTTTTATCTACATTTATGGAAATGCCACATGGCATTTATTTTCTAATCTCTGCATTAGGCTGTTCCCCTTTTCTTGCCAGGGGCTATTAAATTAGCTGAACAGTAGTGTCGGTATATGAAAAGTCACCTAAACCATGTTTATACATTTACCTGCTTCCACATAATGAAAGGAAACGTCCAGGTTAGACCAATTTCTCTTTCGTTCATGGACGGACACAGCAGCATTGACCTTAGGGTTATGTAAAACGGCGCTTTAAGTGTTAAAACACTTCTCAGTACTGCACCTCCCAGGGGGCGTGTCCCCCGGATACATCCCACTCTCTGGAAGCATCCAGCCTCAGTTTTAATCTGCCTAGCGTCAGGAGAGCATGGCTTTTCTGGAGCTCATTGCTCTGGAGATTTTTTGCGATTTTTCGCATTTATTGTTTTTTGTTCCTGCATTTTTGGATCCTGGGATCTACTATCAACTGCCGACTGGGTGACAGGCTGGATTTTGAATCCTTGTAGTCGTCCCATGTTCGGCCATCGAGCGTGTGCCGGTCTTTCACTAGGCCGTCCACAACCATGGGCGTAGGAACCGGAGGGGACGGGGGGGACGCATCCCCCCCAGGAAATAATGCGGGGGGGACAGGTATGGTAAAATCCCCCCCAGGTTAGGAGGACTTGGAGCACTGCTGCCCAGTGGCTTATCCAAGGTATGGCAGCCATGGCAAGTACCATGGGCGCCATGTGGGGGGGGGGGGGGGGCGACAAAAAAAGAAACCAAAAAAAAATTCCCACCCACACCCGTCCTCCTGCGGGCTGCCTCCCACACTATAGCCCCCGGTGAAGGCACAGCACTTTACTTGTAGTACTCTTACTTGGCTGGATGGCAGTGTTTTCGGAGAGTGACAGGTGCGGGCACCCCCATGCTTGTAGATGAGTGTGACTGTCCAGACCATCGTGATTCGGCTAATTGGCGGTGGCGGAGGCGGAGATTTCCTCCTCTGCGCGGCTTTCATCTTCTCCCCGAGCGGGTCGGTGACGTCACGTGAGGTCGCAGTCACTGAGGAGAACTTCAGCTGACAGAGGAATTGGACTCTGGAACCCGAGCCCCCAAGCCAGGCAGCACTGCAGCAGCGGCAGCAGGTACAACATAGCTATCATCATGTGCATATGATGTGACAGTGTGCCAGGCCAGCCCACCTGCCAAGCAGCCAATCAAATATGGTGTCTGCTTGCTCAATATGGATTAAATAAACTGTAATTATGCATAGCCATAGATATCATAAATAAAGTGATTTGTGCAACAGCTGGTACTACTTGCACAAATCACTTTATTTATGATATCTATGGCTATGCATAATTATAATTTATTTAAACAATTTTGAGCAAGCAGACACCATATTTGATTGGCTGCTTGCTTCTGTTTGGGCCTGTGCCTGGCACATTTATGACTATGACTAGGCTATTTTCACACTGGGGCTTTGCGCCGTTGGCGGTAAAGCGCCACTATTTTAGCTGCGCTTTACTGTTGTTTTTGCGGCGCTATTCAGCCACTAGTGGGACGCCTTAAAGATGCGGCTGGCAGGAGTTTTTTGAGCATCCTGCCAGCGCACCACTAGCTACCCAAAAAAGGTTAAAACCACCCGCAAAGCGCCGCTTTGCTGGCACTTTGCTGACGGTTTGTGGCGCTGCCCATTGATATCAATGGGCAGGGGCGCTTTAGAAGCAGTGTTTACACTGTTCCTACAGCGCCACAAAGATGTGGCTAGCAGGAATTTTTTGAGCGTCCTGCCAGCGCACCGCTCCAGTGTGAAAGCCCTCGGACTTTTACAATAGAGTAAGAAAAGAGACTCTTTTAGGGCGCTTTGCAGGGCTTTCCCTGAGTGCTTTCACACTGGAGCGGTGCGCTGGCAGGACATTAAAAAATGTCCTGCAAGCAGCATCTTTTAAGCGCTGTAGGAGCGGCTCCTAAAGCGCCCCTGCCCATTGAAATCAAAGTGGAGCTTTGCGGGCGTTTTTTTTTACCTGTTCTCGGCCGCTAGCGAGGGTTTAAAGAGCCACACTAGCGGCTGAATAATGCCGCGAATAAGACGGTAAAGCGCCGCTAAAAATAGTGTTGCTTTACCGCCAATGCCCCCACCTCCCAAGTGTGAAAGAGGCCTTAAAGCAGGGCTCAAGTCCTGCGGGAACGTGTGGGAACGGAGTTCCTGCACTTTTTTCACAGTAGGAACGCAGTTCCCTTTGCAGGACTAGAGCAGCTAAGCCGCCCGAGCCAATCCTTCACTAAGCGGCGATGTCCAGCTCGAGTCACTATCAGAGGCAGGCGAACCTTAGTAATCCTTTATGTTACTGGTCGCTTCCTGTATATGCAATCATCGGGTAGTGTGCGGGTATTCCGTCACTTCCTCGATGCCGCAATGTCTCCTGGGAGCTTTTGTCATTGTTCCCAGGAGACATTGCGGAGGTCTGCCGCGAGATATCGCAGGATTTAGAAAGAACTTGCTTCTTTCTAAATCCTGCGATAACTCGCGGCGGACCTCCGCAATGTCTCTTGGGAACAATGACAAAAGCTCCCAGGAGACATTGCGGCATCGAGGAAGTGACGGAATACCCGCACACTACCCGATGAATCCATATACAGGAAGCGACCAGTAACACAAAGGATTACTAAGGTACAGTGGATCGAAAAAAAAAAACATGCGGTTTAGTAATTATGCATATGAGCATGAGTGTCAGAGGCGCTGGCGCAGCAGTGGCAGAGGACTGTATCCATTATGAGAAACATCCCCTGCACTGCTGCATGTCCCTGATCATCAGAGTGCCACTGCCAGTGAGTGTGACCTGTCTGTGTTCCACTGCGTGCAGTCACTGTCTCTGATGTTCCGTTCCACCTGGCGAGTAAAAATGCTGTCCCCCCCCAGATTTGTAAGGGTTCCTACACCCATGTCCACAACATGCCCCGTTGCTCCAAGGGCGGCCGGTGAACTACATGTTCCAGGGCGCACATATGACCGGTCTCTATGGCTGTGTCACAGTGCGCCGGGCCGACAGCCATGCCGCAAGCCGACGTTGGTTCTGTCTGGAATGCCTCCAGCCGGTGTTCGCAGGACGAGTAAGTAGTGTCCCCTTGCTTGGGCTCTGTGATTTTGGCTGGTGCATTCCTGGGGAGGTCGACTGAGGGTCCGCCCTGCTTTCCTCTCTCCCTTTCCTCTCCCTCCTTCCCCGTTTCTGGGTGACGGCCGTGAGGTGAGGGGCCCGCTTGGGGGGGGGGGGGGGGCGCTCAGTCTGACCCAGGGGGCTGCGGCTGCTGTGGGTGCTGTTGGTGTTTTTTAGTGACTTTGTGTACTGCCATGTGTGTGTGTGGGGGGGGGGGGGGGGGGGTCCCGTGGGCCTATAGGTTGCCGTGTGTCATTGGGGCTTCACTCTGTATGTTAAAAAAAAAAAAAACAGTTTTGGCGCCATTTTGCCGGTGACCAGCTGTGTTTTATGGCGCAGTTGTAATGACGGCGGCCATTTTCTCAAGCCTGCAGGCTTTTTTTGTATTTCGGTGGCCATCTTGGTACAGCTCTTGGACTCTAGTGACTTGAATAGCTTTTCTGCAGCGGCGGTCGGGTGGTGAGTCCTCCGGGGGGGGGGGGGGGGTTTCCCTGCTCTCTGTAGCGGCTGGGAGGGTGTCCTGTGGTCCTGCCTGGCAGTACTAGGGTGGCATTTGCAGTGACTCTCACTGACATGCCGGTGTTAACCCTTTGTGTCCCTGTGGCCTCTATGGATGCTGTGATGGCAGTCCCTGAGGCATTTGTGGTCAGGATGGAAGTGGTGGGGAAAAAAGGGGGGTAACAAAGCTTCTCCCCCCCTCTGCCGCCTTCTGGGATGTTTTTTTTTTTTTACACGAAATCGGGCCTCGCTGCGGCGTCCGGCTCTGGTTCCGTTTTTGTCAGATGCTGCAGGCCTAAGCCCACGGGGACAGTGAGGATGACTCTGTTTCAGGGTCAGCGCATGATTGTGCGTTTGGGGCTCTTGGCACTAAGGTGCGGGTTACTCAAGCACTTGAGGATTCGGCGGAGGCATCAGAGGTGCCAGTCCCGTTTGGGTCCAGCAGCCGCCCCGCAAAAAGTGTTTTCCTTGTGTTCCATATCTGGATGGTTATGCAAGGAATGGGATTGGTCACGGAAGTTTTTGCGGTCCGTTACCCTTTTGAGGAGGATTTCCTATAACAGTGGGTATCTCCTCCGTCAGTGGACCCCCCTGTGTCCAGGCTGGGAAGCTTGTTTTGGAACAAGGCTGCCAAGTTACCTGTGGAAGGGGCTCCCGCTTTAAGGACCCAGCAGATGGGAGAGCTGTGGCCCGCTCCATATTCACAGTGGTGAGACCGGTTTTGGCCAGGTCTCTGGTGTCGCAGACACTTACCGAACGGGCTAAGTCCCTGGTGCAGGAGCTAGAGGCGCAGAATGCTTCCGAGACCTGCGTGGACCTGACCGACCAGTTGGTACAAGGTCTAAAATGTGTCTGTGAGTCGGCCCTGGATACGCATCCCTTGCTTTTCAGGGCCTCCGCCTATGCGGTGGTACTGCCCCGCCTTGTATGGCTAAAGGTTGGTCTGCGGACCAGTCCTCTAAGAAGTCCCTGGTGGACTTACCCTGTGAGGGTGAACAGCTTTTTGGGGTGTCCCTGGATGACATCATAAAAAATGCCACGGGCGGTAAGAGCACTCTGCTCCCGCAATCTGGGAAGGGTAAGGTGCCTCGCCGTAGGCAAAGGGCCCTCATTTACTAACCCCAAGCGGTTTTGTTTTCGCCCGCCAAGTGCGGCAGGAAAACGTTTCCAGGGTGCGAAGACGTCCACTGAAGGGCGAAAGCGCCCCTGGTACCGCATGCCCAACAAGCCTGCGGACAAGCCTGCTTCCGCATGAAGGTTTGCCCTCGCCCACATCTCGGGTGGGGGGCCGGCTCCGCGAATTCGCGGCTCGTTGGAGGTCTCTTCTTTCCGACCGTTGGGTCTGAGAAGTAGTTTCCTCGGGGTACAAGTTGGTTTCTCTCTTGTCAACCAAACAGATTTTTTTCCCTCCAAACTCTGGCTTTCTCCGGATCGCCTGAAGGACCCGTCAGGAGCTGTCCAGGATTGCTGGACAGGGGGGGGTGGTTGTACCGGTTCCCTCAACGGAACGGTTTCAGGGGTTTTTACTCCAATCTGTTTGTAGTCCCCAAGAAGGACGGGGTCCGTCCGGTCCTGGACCTCAAGGCCCTCAATTGCTTTGTCAAAGCGCAAAAATTCGGAATAGTCTATTTGCTCAGTAATACCAGCGCTTCATCAGAGGGATTTCCTAGCATCCCTGGATATCAGGACGCGTACCTCCATACTCCTATTTGCGCAAAACACCAGAGGTTTTTTGCGGTCGAGGAGGACCAGTTTCTATTGTGTTCCTCCCATTTGGCCTAGCTTCGGCACCACAGGTTTTCTTCACCAAGGTGCTCGCCTCGATCCGGGCCCTGCTGCGGCAGCATGGGATCGCTAGCTTGGACTTAGTAGACGACCTGTCAAACCCTCCGAGAATTCGGTTGGCTGCTGAATATCCAGAAGTCAGTACTGGTTGCGGTCTCAGCGGCTGGAATGTCTGGGGTTGGTTCGGGATTCCTAGGCGGCGATAGTTTTCCTCCCAGCGGAAGCACTGCAGACTCTGCAATCTGCGGTGCAGCGTTTGGCGACCCAATATGGGCGACGCTTCGCTTTTGCATAACAGTGCTGGGTCTGACGGTGGCCTCTTTTTTTTGAGGCAGTCCCGTATGCCCAATTCCACACTCTGTGTTACAGAAAGAGATTCTGTGACACTGGAACAAGCATCCTTCGTCTCTGGATTACCAGATTCGGGTGCCCAGTCAGCCCAGGGACGCTGGACTCAGGAGGAGTCCTGCCTTCCAATCAATGTACTGGAGTTCCGAGCGATCAAGTTGTCTCTCCAAGTGGTCTCTGGGTCTGCAAGGCCGACCGATCAGAATCCAGTCTGACAACGCTACGGCATACGTCAATCATCAGGGGGTCACACGAAGCTCGGCTGCAGCGACGGAAGTCGCGCACATCCTCTGGTGGGC
This sequence comes from Rana temporaria, assembly GCF_905171775.1. Lineage (NCBI taxonomy): Eukaryota > Metazoa > Chordata > Amphibia > Anura > Ranidae > Rana > Rana temporaria. The sequence goes on along the minus strand of NC_053496.1, from coordinate 157,233,086 downwards.
CGAAAGCTGGGTTCCAGCTCTGTCGGCGGTGTACATTCCGAGGAAACTGAATTGGCAAGCAGACTATCTAAATCACCAAAGGCTAGACCAAGGAGAATGGTCGCTACACCCCGAGGTGTTTTCAGACTCTGTGCCAAAGTTGGGGCATTCCTGACGTGGACCTTCTCGCGTCCCGTCTCAATCGGAAGGTGTTACGATTCGTGACCAGGTCGAGGGACCCGTGGGCAGGCGCGTCAGACGCGTTGGTGGCGCCTTGTGGTCACTATTATATATTGTAGATATTTCTGAACATCCGCCCCTGATGAGTGTATTAAATACATGAAACGCGTCGGACTTCCTTGGGGATGCAGATACATGTCCACACTGTACCATCAACTCTGGAATTTACCCATTCACCATATATGATGTCAATATTTGTATATTAATGTACTCATTGTTCAATTTTCCGCATAGGCTACTTTGATGTTTATATATATATATATATATATATAATCTCATTTAATGTTTTTACTAATCAATTCAGTCCACAAGGTAGCATATACTAATATACCCTTGATGCCCATAGTCCACATACACATGCTTGTGTGAACAAATATGGAATGATGTTCACTATAATGTCTTTCTCCATGTGGTTTTCTTTATTGATCTTGTTTTTACATTTTTATGATTAATAACTATATACTTTGATTCTTATACCTCCATTTCGTCTATGGCCTCATTTAAAGTCCCAAACTTCCCGCTTATATCCCTAGTCATCCATAAGGATGAGGTGGTGCTGCGGCCGTAGCCATCATTCCTTCCAAAGGTGGTTTCGGTGTTTCACAATAATGAGGACATTGTATTCCATCCTTATTTTCTCGGCCGAAAAACCCGAAGGAGGCCACTTTGCATTCCTTGAATGTGGTTCGAGCCCTATGGGTGTACTTGTCTGCTACGGCTCTGTTTCGGAGGTCGGACTCGCCGTTCGTCTTGGTGACTGGTCCTATAAAAAGGCCTGGCGGTCTCGTCGGCCACCATTTCTAGGTGGATCAGACAGGTCGTGCTCCAGGCCTATGCCCTACAGTGGTGGGCGCCTACCTTCAGGTCACGGGGCATTCGACCAGAGCGATTGGTGCCTCTTGGGTTTTTCGTCGTCAAGCGTCTGTCTTGCAGTTTTGCAAGGCAGCGACCTGGTCGTCAATCCACACCTTTTCAAAATTTTATAAGGTGGATGTGAGTGCATCGTCGGATGCCTCCTTTGGCCGCAAGGTTTTACAGGCGGCAGTTTAAGCTTGAAGTTCCTCCGTTGAGGAACTATGGTTTGTTTGGGGTGAAACCTGGTTTGCTGTGTTTTTTTTTTTTTCCCCACCCCTCAAAAATTTTGACACTGCTTGGGGACATCCCTAAGGTCAATGCTGCTGTGTCCGTCCATGAACGAAAGAGAAAATAAAATTTTTGTACTCGCCGTAAAATCCATTTCTGAGTTTATGGACGGACACAGCACCGACCCCTCTTTTGTTTGTACTGCTTGTCTACGAACTGAGGCTGGATGCTTCCAGAGAGTGGGATGTACCCGGGGGACACGCCCCCTGGGGGGTGCTGTACTGAAGTGTTTTAACACTAAAAGTGCTGTTTTTTGTTCTACCTAGTCTCTCCTAGAGCGAAGGTACATAACCCTAAGGTCAATGCTGCTGTGTCCGTCCATGAACTCAGAGAAATGGATTTTACGGTGAGTACAAAAATCCTATTTTTTGGATTGTAGAGTATATTGAGGTACTTTGTACTTCATGCTTCTGATACAGAAATTTTTAGTAGGAAATTTTGAGAGCACAAACACTCCTGCACTATAGTGGCCAGGAGTCTGTTTACATGTGTCAAGCTGACTGGCAGCTTTCTAGTGGAAAGCCATACACGCTATACATACAAACAAAAAAGGGTACAGATACCTTAATTTTGATTGTCTACCAGGTCTTGCATCAGTGGTGTGTGATTCTTACGGCCTCTGTAACCTGCAACACACTTTAGATTAGAGGAGAATCCAATTGTTTTTTTTTTTTTTCATCTTTGGGTACCATTAGTTGTCACTGGTTTCTGTTGTTGGTGTATGCCTGCTTTTAACTTGCCTTTTTACCCACAGTACAGTTTGAAGGATCTCTTGGAAAGCTGACCGTCTCTAGCGTGAACAACCCTCGGAAGATGATTGATGCCGTGGCTACACATCGTTCTGATGAAGAGGTAAACGCACCAACCTGGCTAAGACCGTGTGGCTTGCGTGTCTGTATCTTGGCTTCTGAAACCTCTTCCGCTCACTTTACAGGAAACCCGGGAGAAACAAGTGAGAGACAAGAGACGGCAGACCCTAGTGCTAATTGAGAAGGTAAATATTTTTAATTCATTGGTAATACTGACCTATTTGACATTCTAATATGTCCAGCTCTATGACCACACACTGTACGTTTGAAACCTGTATGACCGTGTGCGTCCAGGCAGTTAGAGCAGCTGTCAGTAATTAATGACCTCTGACATTTGACACAAGCCAAAATATCAGATGCATTTAAATAAAGCTAAGTAATGAAGCATATTTTTCATAAGTAAGCCTGCAAGGTAAATATAACTTAAAACGAAATGTTCAGATTCACGCAGAAATAGAAAAGTTGTTATCTTGAAAGAGTCTACATTTAGTAGTTGGATGGCTTTCTCTGTATGTAATTGTACCTACTGATTTCCCAAGTGACCAGCAGCAGTTTGAATGTGTACAGGACTGGCCAATCCATAGCTTTAAATAGGAAATAAGCAATGGAGGAACACAACAATATGTTGCAATCTTAAGAACTAGTTTTTGGATAAAAAGTTTAAGTGTAAGCTGTATAATTAGCCAGTTTAAGGGGGGGCGCACTATCTTTGTCGTGCATGGGCAAATCCTTTAAGGGGGCAGATTTAGGGTGCTAGTGGCTTTTGGGTTCTTGGCTAATAATAATGCTGAACATTAGTTCACATCACTCTGTTTCCCAAAGTTGATCATCAGCAGTGGCCAGTATTGGAGCCTCCAATGTTGCAGTCTTAACATGTTATGTCTAGGATTTGTATGTATAGATCTAAAAAAAATTATTCCAATAGATTTTTTTCTTAATGTGACTTTTAGGCATTTTGAAAATGCTCTATATTCTCTTTATAGTAACACAACCAAAGCCATGTACATTTTTGGAAGCCAGAAGAAGCATTGGTTCTCATTTGGCAGACTAGAGTCCCTCATAAATCGGTTATATAGAATCCAAAGTTTTTTTTTTTTTTTTTTTTTGAAACTACAGGATTCGATTTTATCAGCAAGGGGTGCTGCAAATGTCTGACTATCCATAATGTGGTGGTTTAGATAATTTGTGTGTATGTTGCAGGCTTTCTCTGTCTTGTTGGCGTTGGAAGACTTTGAGCGGCGGTTTTCACTGTGCTGTGAAGATGAGGAGAGGGAGGCCCTGACCGAGGAACGCAGGCACAAGCTGCAGCAGCTCTGTGACATCTTGAGGGGAAAGGAAGGAATTGAGCGGTGAGATCAGCCAGGAATTTATTGGTAACAAAACAACCATAATCGTATATACAGCAGGTAAAATAAGTATTGAACATGTAACAATTTTTCTAGTTAAATATTTTTCAAATGGTGCTATTGACATGAAATTTTCATCTCATGTTATTAACAACCCATGCAATGCATACATACAAAGATGCCGAAACATGTTCAGAAATTAAGTTGTGTGTAATAAAATGCAATGACACAGGGAAAAAATTAAACGCGTTAACTGAAATTCGACTTTGTACAAAATCCTTTGTTGATAATGACAAGACGCCTCCTGTATGGAGAAACTAGTCGCATGCATTGCTCAGGTATGATTTTGGCCCATTCTTCCACAGAAACAAATCTTGAAGGTTCCGTGGGGCTCTTCTATGAACTCTGATATTTAGTTCTTGCCATAGATTTTCTATTGGATTCAAGTCCAGGTACAGTAATTGGCTGGGCCATTCTAGTAGCTTTATTTTCTTTCTTTGAATCCAAATGAGAGTTCCCTTGGCTCTGTGTTTGGGATCTTTGGCTTGCTGAAATGTCCACCCCCAATTCATCTTCACCAACTTGGTAGATGGCAGCAGATTTTTATCAGTGTCTTGGTACATACTTTTTCGGCCATCCTTCAAAAGACATGACGTTTGCCAGGACCTATGCTAAATAACAGCCCCACACCATGATGTTCCCACCTCCAAACTTCACTGTTGGTATGGTGGTTTCGGGGCGATGTGCACTGCCATATGACCTCCAAATATTGTGTGTATTATGGCATCAATAGAGTTCAATTTTGGTCTCATCTGATCAGACTATATTCTCCCAGTATTTCACAGGCTTGAAGCTGGGCTAAAATAAATAAGCAAAAATACGTGATGTAGTGAGTTAATGATTGGGTAGGTGGATATAATATACCCTGCAATGTTAAAATTATAAAAAGTGAACAAACGTACAGATGCAATTAAATGCAATAAACAAAGTCCTATGTGAAAAAAGGGAAACAACCTGTTGAGTAAAACATGGGCAACCAATTCAGCAGATAAGTGAATATCATAAATTGTGCAATAATTGATCAACAGATACGGCAACAAAAATTTAAAATGTGTGAAAAACATACAAATAGCAGTCTCTTCCAAATGAATCCCAATCAGGGAGTAAATAATGAAAACACCCATGAAGAATCTTCAATATTCGGAGGACACCGCAAATCCACCACCACATAGACTGAAGGCTTATCAGCTAAACAAGCTGTTGGAGCTTGTGGCTAATAACCAGTCAGGGCATTTGAATCCTCCCAACACCTTCAGTGGCAGAAGAAAGTTCTTAACTTCAGTGCGGTACAGAGGATTTTTACAGTCTTCTGAAGTTTATGTTGGATTCAACTCGGCTGCTTGTTGACGGTGATCATACGGTTTGGACAGACTAGGTATATAATGGCCTAATTCACTCACCGAGGATACGTTCGAGTATACATCTGGACTTCAGGAGGTGTCAAAAGGATTCAAAGGTCCTGGCTGGGTATTGGCCTCAAGCTCTGACAACTTGTTGAGCTGGTAAGCCTTCAGTCTTACCATGTGGTGGTGGATTCACTGTGTCCTTCGAATATACTGAAGATTCTTTATGGGTGTTTTCGTTATTTATTCCTTGATTGGTAAGCATTTGAGACTGTTATTTTTTTGTTTTTTTACACATTTTTAATTTAAAAATGTTGCCGTATGTGTTTCACTATATCACGTATATTTGCTTATTTATATTGGCGCAGCTTCTTTTTGTTCATATTTGTTTGGTGCCTATTTCACTTTGAGTTGCAGCTATCTTTAGGTTTTTAGTTATTATACCAGCGCAGTTTTCTTCTTTAACATTTCACAGGCTTGTCTAAATGCTGTTCAGCAAACTTAAAACGAGCTTCAACATGCTTTTTCTTCAGCAATGCAGTCTTGCGTGGTAAGCATGAAATACAGAGGGACTAATGGGGACTAAGGGAAAGTTGGGACTTTAAATGAAACAGAACATTAAGGGCAGAGCGAATCAGTGGGTAAAATAAATTAGGCTGTTTATTGATGGCACATATAGATACGTTGCATTATAGATACATGGTAATAAATAATGTGTTAGAGTTCATAGTAGGAACATGATCAATCAGTCATAAACATTCCAATAATATCATGATAGCCAAAGTAACACATGATAAACGATGTAACCAGCATAAATGCATGGTGAATATACATGGTGGATCAATAAGTATGTTAAAGTGCATGATGGAGAAATGATTGATCGGCCCTGATAAGTTCCAATAGAGGCATAGTAAACAATGTAACCCATGGTAAAAACTGTGATCAACAGCAATCAGTAGTAGTTAACAATCAAATTGAAAAATAGAGACATGATCGGTTAGTCATAACAGGTAATAATTGTAACATAGTAGACAATATAGCGCATGATAAACAAGCAACCAGCAAAATTGCATGGTAGGTATGCATGGTGAATCAATAGTTATGTATAAAATATGTATTAATAGTATGACTGATTGATCATGGAGAGTTTAAAATGGTAGCATGGTAAACAATATAACACATAAGTACTGTGATCAACAGTGTATCCAAAGTGGTGTAAGCTCATAAAAAAATGTTATAAGGCACATTCGAACGTTCAAATGCCCATGATAGTATCCATGATTAAAGTGACATATCATCTATAAGGTAAGCTTGACGCGTTTCGTTGATACTTTGCTTGCTCCTGATGAGTGTAGAGGCCAAGTTGACACCTATGGTAAAAAATAAATGGTGGTAGAATACTAGTTAGGGGTACATAACTAGAGAGGGAAGAGGGGGAGCACAACAAGGTGGTCCAAACAATCTTACCTAGGGTAATTGGTAAAATAGGGTAGAAGATAATATTGTTGATCAGAGGCATTTGAAGGAGGGTAGGTAATAACCCCACCGGGAGCTGACGTGGAGACAGATTGGTGGCAAAAGAGATCCAATCTCAAGATGTTAAGTGATGAAATGATAAGTGCCTATTTCAAGAGTGTGATGAGGAGTATGAGCCTGCAGGGCTTCTGTAAAAAAAATGTGAAGGGGCCATACATCAGGGTAATGAGTTTGGCTAACAAGGTAGAGGTCAAAGAAATGACTAGTAATATAGAAAAAAATGGTAGAACAGAACACGACAAACTAGTGGGAAGTAGTGAGGTGAGTGAAGTGAATGTGAAATGAAGAGGTGGCTGTAAACCCACCAACAAAAACTGGTGACAAAAAGAAATAAGGGTAATTTATTTTTTACCATAGGTGTCAACTTGGCCTCTGCTTGCTCCTGATGAGTGGAAAGTATCCACGAAACGCGTCGAGCTTACCTTTATAGATGATATGTCACTTTAATCATGGATACTATCATGGGCATTTGAACGTTCGAATGTGCCTTATAAAAAATTTTATGAGCTTACACCACTTTGGATACACTGTTGATCACAGTACTTATCATGTGTTATATTGTTTACCATGCTACCATTTTAAACTCCCCATGATCAATTAGTCATACTATTAATACATATTTTATACATAACTATTGATTCACCATGCATACCTACCATGCAATTTTGCTGGTTGCTTGTTTATCATGCGCTATATTGTCTACTATGTTACAATTATTACCTGTTATGACTAACCGATCATGTCTCTATTTTTCAATTTGATTGTTAACTACTACTGATTGCTGTTGATCACAGTTTTTACCATGTGTTACATTGTTTACTATGCCTCTATTGGAACTTATCAGGGCCGATCAGTCATTTCTCCATCATGCACTTTAACATACTTATTGATCTACCATGTATATTCACCATACATTTATGCTGGTTACATCGTTTATCATGTGTTACTTTGGCTATCATGATATTATTGGAATGTTTATGACTGATCGATCATGTTCCTACTATGAACTCTAACACATTATTTATTACCATGTATCTATAATGCAACGTATCCATATGTGCCATCAATAAACAGCCTAATTTATTTTACCCACTGATTCGCTCTGCCCTTAATGTTCTGTTTCATTTAAAGTCCCAACTTTCCCTTAGTCCCTCTTTGTTCATATTACCAGGGAGAGTTGTGTGCCTGATGGCCACACTCTCACCTTAAGTCCCACCAATCTGATTTTTGGATTTAGTAATCCAAAATCTTCCAGTTTCAAGCATGAAATAAGGCCATGGCATTCGAGTGCATTACTTATTGTTTTCTTTGAAACAATTGTACCCAATTCCTGGTCTTTCTGAAGCTCTTCACAAGTGGTTCTTGACTCTTGGGCAACTCTTCTGATAATAATCTTCACTCCCCGCAAGAAATCTTGCGAGGATCACCTGGTCGTGGCCAGTTTATGGTGAACTGATATTTCCACATCCGAATTACGGCCCCTAGAGTGCTCACTGGAATATTCAGAAATCCTTCTGTAGACAATGCCATCAGTATGTTTTGCAACAATGAGGTTTGTGAAGGCCTTGAGCTTTTTTTCTTTTACCCATCATGAGATATTTCTTGTATGACATCTTGGTAATGAGACCATTAGTTGAGACTGAAGCAGCTGACATTAATTTGTACTGACAAGGGGCAGGATTGCTTTCTAATTACTGATAGATTTCAGCTTGTCTTGGTTTCCATGCCTTTAGGCAACTCCCTTTCTTCATGTGTTCAATACTTCTTTTTTTTTTTCCCTGTGTCATTCCGATTTATTACACACAACTTAATTTCTGAACGTATTTGCTTTGGTTTCTTTGTATGTCTGGATTACCGTATTTATCAGCGTATAACAAGCCCAGGTGTACAACACGCACCCCAATTTTAAAAGGGGAGTTTAAGGAAAAAATGTTTTCTCTTTCGTTCATGGACGGACACAGCAGCATCTTGACCTTAGGGTATTATCCTCCTAGGAGATTGACTAGGCAGAAAAGCAGCATGTTAAGTGTTAAACACACAGTACAGTACCTCCCAGGGGGCGGTTCCCCCGGGTACATCCCCCACTCTCTGCTCTGCAGCCTTAGTTTTTTTCTGCCTAGCACAGGAGAATGACTCTGGGCCCATGTGGCCTGGGGATTTTTTTGCGTTTTTTCTTGCTCTTCCTTTTGTTTTTTTCAGCATTTTTGGATCCTAAGATCTACAATCAACTTCCGACTGGGTGACAGGTTGGATCCTTGTAGTCCCCCCAGTTCAGCCATCGAGCATGTGCTGGCCTTTTAGCTACGCGCTGAACTGTCCACTACATGCCCCGTTGCTCCAGGGGTGGCCGGTGAGCTTACGCCCCAGGTCACACATGACCGGGCTCTGTCCGTGTCACAGTGTGCCGGGCCGACAGCCATGCCGTAACCGATAGGAGAGCTGAGGCCCGCTCCATGTTCACGGTGGTGGGGTCGGCGGTGAGACCGGTCTTGGCAGGGGCTCTAGTGTCTCAGACACTTACTGAACGGGCAAAGTTGTTGCTTCAGGAGTTGGAGGCGCATCAAGCCCCTCCGGACTGTGTGGCGCTGGCCGACCAGTTGGTGCAGGGCCTAAAATTTGTCTGTGAGTCAGCCCTGGATACGCTTCCCTTGCTCTCCAGGGCCTCGGCCTACGCAGTGGTGTTGCGCCACCTTATCTGGCTGAAGTGTTGGTCTGCGGACCAGTCTTCTAAGAAGGCCTTGGTGAACTTGCCCTTTAAGGGTGAAAGGCTTTTTGTGGCTTCTCTAGATGACATTATAAAAGATGCCACGGTGAGTAAGAGTAAGCTCCCACAATCTGGTAAGGGTAAGGAGCCTCGCCGTAGGCAGGGGCCCTCCTTTACTGCCCCCAAGCATTTGCTTTGTCCGCCCGGTGCTGCAGGTAAACGTTCCCAGGCCGCGAAGGCGCCCGCTGAAGGGCAGAAGCGCCCCTGGTTCCACAAGCCTGCGGAAAAACCTGCTTCCGCATGAAGGTCTACCCCCGCCCGTCTCTCGGGTTGGGGGGGGGGGGCGTCTTCGCAAATTTACAGCTCGGTGGATGTCTCTTCTTTTCGACCGGTGGGTTTGCGAAGTAGTTTCCTCGGGGTACAAGATAGTTTCTCTCTTGTCCACCAAACAGATTGTTTCCTTCCAATCTCCAGCTTCCTCTGGGTCGACAGGAGGCCCTGTTTGGGGCTGTTCAGGATCTGCTGGTCAGGGGGGTGGTCATGCCGGTTCCCTTACTGGAACGGTTTCAGGGGTTTTACTCAAATCTGTAGTCCCCAAGAAGGAAGGGGTCTGTCCAATCCTGGATCTCAAGGCCCTCAACTGTTTTTTGTTAAAGTGCAAAAGTTCAGGATGGAGTCTGTTTGCTCTGTAGTAGTGGCACTCCATCAAGGGGATTTCCTGGCGTCCTTGGATATCAAGGACGCGTACAGAGGTTTCTGCGCTTTGCGGTCGGGGAGGACCACTTTCAATTTGTGGCCCTCTTTTTCGCCCTGGCTTCGGAGCCAAGGGTTTTCACCAAGGTGCTTGCTCCGATTCTGGATACCTGGACGACCTTCTTCTGAGAGCTTCTAAAATCTCAGAGTTAGAGGAAGATGTGTCTTATCACCTGCCCTCCGGAATTCGGTTGGCTGCTAAATGTTCAGAAGTCTGTGTTGGTACCGTCTCAGCGCCTGGAATACCTGGGGTTGGTCCTGGATTCCTCGGAGGCGAGAGTTTTTCTTCCCACGGAGAAACTACAGACACTGCGAGCTGCGGTGCAGCGGTTGACGACCCAAAAGTGATCGTTGCTTCGCTTTTGCATGCGAGTTCTGGGTCTCATGGCGGCCTCTTTCGAGGCGGTTCCGTATGCTCAATTTCACACTCGTGTGTTACAGGAAGAAATTCTGTCGCGTTTGGACAAGAGCCCTTCGTCCTTGGATTGCCAAGTCCGGGTGAGTCCCCTGGTTAGGTCCTCCCTAGTGTGGTGGCTGACGTCCCCGGTGCTTCGGGCCGGGAAGTCGTTCCTCCCGTGTCATTGGACGGTGGTCACGACGGATGCCAGTCTCTCCGGCTGGGGGGTAGTCTGGGGTGTTCAGTCAGCCCAGGAAGAATCCCGCCTGCCGATCAATGTCCTGGAACTCTGGGCGATCAGGCTGTGCCTCTCCAAGTGGTCTCTGAGACTACAGGGCCGCCCGGTCAGGATTCAGTCGGACAACGCTACGGCTGTGGCCTATGTCAATTGTCAGGGGGGCACAAGGAGCTTCCTGAAGACGTGTCAAACAAAACGGACGTAGAGGCGTCACCTGGTCACATACTGAGGTCACCTCCGGTTCCCTTGGGCTCACTGCGGTGCAGGGTGGAACGCACGCCAGCGCACACGAGTCGGGACCATCTCCACTAATTTAATTCTATGCCATCCAGTCTCGGTGCCGGGCCTTGGGCACTCCTAAAGTAGTAAGCAGCCATTTGGCTTTTTATTTGAACATTTTTAAGTTTAATAAACGGGATTACACTATTTCGGACCTTATCTTATTTGCAAATGCCGTCCTGAGTCTCCATGGGTTAAGAGGTTGTTCCATTATCTGCTTGCTTCATCTGTTAATAGCAAAGTCCAACTTGCTATGAAGCACAGTTGACAACTTTTTTCAGTAAAAGGGTCAACTACTTGTGGTAAGCTGCCATCTTTTGAGCACTTTTGTGGGTGTCCTTATCAGTCGGTGAAGGTGGACCATTAACAGCTTTTATCACTGGATATTATTTCACTGGATGTTCGTGGCAATTATTGTGGATCTTGCGGTACACTACAGTTCTATGGACTGATGGCAGCACATGAATTTATTGAATTTGTTATTGTGATTATTTATGGAATATTGTTGTTATATTCTTTGTTTTTAACTTAATGATCACTAATTATCAAGTTTATCTATTAGGCACCTGTCACGTTGGGGACTAGATGATAACATGTTTTTTTTTAGATATTTAGGTTATATTAGGTAGGCTGGTGTTCCACGTGCTGTTTATTTATAAAAACATGTTTTGTTATAGTTATAATTTTATTTATTAGCTATTAGCGCACTCACCTGTTTTTTTTAATCCACTTTGCAGCAGTGGTATCCACTGTTTTTTGAGGTGCAGCTCATATTTAGTCTAACTCTTGTTTTAATTGCACATTTCGCACGAGATACATTTTTTCTTTTTACCCCCGGGCATACGTGATGTCCCAGATTCTGCTGTTCTTACAGCGTGGAGTGGATCAGGCACTCGCCTTAAATGCGCTTAAGGGTCAGATTTCGCCCTTGGCTGTTTTTTCAGCAACCCTTGGCGGCGCACTCTCTGGTGCGTACATTTGTGCAGGGGGTTCAGCATGTGGCCCCTCCGGTACGCCCTCCACTGCCTCCGTTGGACTTGAATTTAGTCCCCTCGATGCTTCAAAAGCCTACGTTTGAGGGCATTAGGGAGATCCCTTTATTGACCCTTTCCCAGAAGGTGGTTTTTCTGGTGGCAATTACATCGGTCAGACGGGTGTCTGAATTTGCGGCCTTGTCTTGCAAGGCTCCTTACTTGGTCATCCACAGGGATGAGGTGGTGCTGCGTCCGCAGTCATCGTTCCTTCCTAAGGTTGTTTCGGCCTTTTACATTAATGAAAACATTGTTCTCCCGTCCTTGGCTGGCGAACCCAAAAGAGGCTGCCTGCATTCCATGGACGTGGTTCGAGCCCTACGCGTGTACCTATCTGCTACGGCTCCGTTTTGGAGGTCGGATTCACGGTTCGTGATGGTGACTGGTCCTAAGAAGGGTCTGGCGGTCTAGTCGGCCACCATTTCTAGGTGGTTCAGGCCTATGCTCTAAGGAGGCGGGCGCCCCCCTTCCCGGTTACGGCGCATTCGACCAGGGCTAATGGTGCCTTTTGGGCTTTCCGCCATCAAGCGTCTGTTTTGCAGGTGTGTAAGGCACCGACTTGGTCGTCAGTCCACACCTTCTCGAAGTTTTACAAGGTGGATGTGAGTGCATCTTCAGATGCCTCCTTCGGCCGCAAGGTTTTGCAGGCGGCTGTTTAAGGTTAAAGTTCCTCCATTGAGGAGCTTTGGTTTGTTTGGGGTGAAGTTGGTTTGCTGTGTTTTCCCACCCCCTTGATTTTTTGACACTGCTTGGGGACGGACACAGCACCCACCCCTCCTTTTGTTTGTACTGCTTGTTGACGAACTGAGGCTGCAGAGCAAAGAGTGGGGGATGTACCCGGGGGAACTGCCCCCTGGGAAGTACTGTACTGTGTGGAGTGTTTTAATATTTAACATGCTGTTTTTCTGCCTAGTCAATCTCCTAGAAGGAGGATAATACCCTAAGGTCAAGATGCTGTTGTTTCCGTCCATGAACTCAGAGAAATGGATTTTACGGTGAGTACAAAAATCCTATTTTAAAGTCCTTTTTACAGTACACCACACACCCTATCCAGTATACAGCCCCCCTTCCCAGTATACACCCCCCATCCAGTACACCGCCCTCCTGCACTCCCAGGAGACCCCCAGTCTCCTGGGACAGTGCTGCCAGCATTCTCTACAATTAACTAAAAAAAAAAAATCACTGTCAGCCCCTTCCACACTGCTCCTCCTGTGGCACTCGTATTGAAAAATAAAGCTTCCATATACCTCAATAGCTCTTCTTTTTTTTTTTTTTTTTTTTTTTTTCACTGACCTGATCACATGACTGCTCTCTGATGTTACACAGATTGTCATGTGACCACTCTCCTCCTCCAATCAAAGCTACACTCGGAGGAGGAGAGCAGCCAGAAAAAAACAGAGCTATAGAGATTCTTACAAGCTTCGTTTTACATGACACAGGAGTAGCGGTGTAGAAGGGGCTGGCAAGTGACTTTTTTTTTTCTCAACTTCAGACTATGCAGAAAGCACTATTCCAGGGCCAGGGGAGGCGGGATGGCCGGCTTGACACCCCCCCCCCCCCCCCAATGGGTGGCTCCTGGGGCTGTCCGCCCGATCCCCGCCCCCTGTTGGTAAAACATGATATTGGTGTATAACACGCAGGCACTGTTTACCCTCTGTTTTCAGGGGAAAAAGTGTGTGTTATATGCCGATAAATACGGTACATGGGTTGTTACCGACTTATGGTGAAAATTCCATGTCAATAGCACTTTAAGAAAATATTTACCTAGAAAAATGGTGACGTGTTCAATACTTGTATTACCAGCTGTATATCTTGGGTTTAATCTGCAATGGTATATTTTCTGCTTACTGGGACTTATCTTCCATTTTGTTTTTCTCCTCCATTAAACTCACCTCAGTGCTGCTGTAAATGTAGAATACGACCACCATGTATGTCCCTAAGTCATTCACAAGAAGATTTATGGTAATAAAGGCAAGGTTTGTTAGGATGTATAAGTCCTATAGCCCCTGTATTTAATGTAAACCTACTCTTTCCACAAGAAAATGCAAAGGGGTCATTTTTTTAAATCCTCTCTACCCCACCACTTTTCCTTTGCTACTCCACTCAGTTGACTTGTGTAAGCTACTAACTGCTCAAGTTATAGCTTAACCATTTCCCTTCATTTTTTTATATTTACCCACATAAAATCTGCATTTTGGGCTATAAAACGACTTAAAGTGTAAGTAACACCCCCCCTATTGTTTTTTAGCCAAGGAAGCTGCCACCTTTGCCTCTGTGTTTAATCCACAACTGCCATGATGCTGCACATGTGATCAGTTATGACATCCGCCATTGGATGGTTTGACAGTTTGGTTGAGAGCAGAACCAATGGCAGTGTAACATTTCCGGCACGTGTGTTATGGATGGGATTGCCTCCGCTTTAAAAACCCTTGAACATTATATATTTTCTGAACACATGGATCCTGTAAAAAAAAAAAAGAAAAAAAAATGGTAGTTGCAATTTTTTTTTATGTTGCATGATATTTGTTCAGTTGCTTATCAAATATGTTTTCATTAGAAAAATACACTAAAATGAATGTTGGTGCACACAAATCCCCCCCATGGAGTGAGAGGAAAAAAAAAACCTGGTTGGCAATAGAACCAGTGTCTCTATTGGAAGATTTCCCATTTATTACTGTTTCACTTTCGGTGAGAACAGTAAATATGACAAATAGTAAGGGTCCTTTCACACGGAGCGGACCGTTTCTGTGTCTGCTCCGTGTGTCCGCCAAAGCTCAGCGGGGATCCCCGCTGAGCTGTCGGCGGATAGGGCGGTCCCCGCACACAGTGCAGAGACCGCCCTGTCTCTGCTCCGCTCTCCCCTATGGGGGATCGGATGCAGATGGACCGTCTGTCCCACTGCATCCGATCCGTTCCACCGAACGGAAGAAAAATAGGGTTTCTTCCGTTTCGCAAAAGCGGATCCCGACTGACGCGGACGCTAGCGGATGCTCCATCCGTTAACGGACGCGATCCCATAGGGACTCATTACAATTCCGTTAACGGACTTGTAATGAACGGACGAACGGTCCGCTTGTGTGAAAGGAGCCTTAACTTCTGAAACGGGGGAGCAGAAGCTATAAAAACATGACTGCTGTTCTAATTCCTCTCTTGTATCCACAACCCTTTAGGAATAAAATAATTCCATATGCAGTACTGGGAACTTTAAAAGCTTTGTACTATAGGTAACTAGGGTTGAGCGAACCCGAACTGTAAAGTTCTGGTTCGGTACGGACTTTGGGTTTTTTTTGCACCCGAACCCGAATAATTGGAAAAAGTTCGGGTATGTTTTGGCGCGCTGCACGGCAGCCAATCGCCATTTGTTTTACTACTGTGACTGGGAACTGATCACAGCCATGCCTACACAGCACAGATCGTCACACTGCTTTAGTTATGATAGGGAGAGGCTGCTGCTTAGGGACAGTGTCAGAGAGTTGTATCCTGCTTCAGAAATCTCAACAAGCACACTTTTTTTTCCTTTGAGATCTGCATCATCTTATGGTTTATGGCTCGTCACTGTGTTGTAGCTATGGTAGGGACAGGCTGCTGCTGTTGTTGATTGAGGGACAGTGTCAGAGAGGTGTATCCTGCTTCAGAAATCTAAACAAGCACTCTTTATTCCTGTGACATCTGCTGTGCTTCATATTAGTTTAGGAATTTTGTTCAGCTATAGGGACAGCAATCTATAGGTGACTCTGTATATTTCAACAGCACTGCACCTGCCACCACCTGTGCACCTGTGATATACTGTGTGTCCAGTACATAGTTCAGGGACAGGTTCCAGATATTTCCTATAGGGACAGCAATCTATAGGTGACTCTGTATATTTCAACAGCACTGCACCTGTCCCCTGTGATATACTGTCTGTGCAGTACATTGTTTAGGGCTGGGTTCCTGCTTCTTGCTATAGGTAGAGAAATATATAGGTGAATCTCTGCTTATTTCACCATATTACACTATTTTTGTATTTAAAATTTCCCAAAATTAGGGCAAGACCCTAAATTTGAGAAATATGAGGAAAACGTCAAATAAGGGACGTGGCCGCGGTCGTGGTGCTGCTGGTGGAGCTCCTGTTACAGGGAGAGGACGTGGTCGATCTGTGCCAGCTATACGCACAAGTGAAACGCCTTTCTCAGGTGCGAGTAGCCGACAGAGCCTGCAGCGGTATTTGGTCGGGCCTAATCCAGCTCTACGTTGAGGCCAGGAGCAGAACAGGCGGTAGTAGATTGGGTTGCTGACAGTGCCTCCAGTTCCTTCACATTGTTTTCCAACCAGTCTTGTGCTGAAAGTTCAGAGTTGGCTCCTGCAGCCGATGTCCACCATCAGTCTTTCACCTCACCCCCTTGCAAATCAGCCAAGCAGTCTGAGCCCCAAAGCATGCAGCAGTCTCTTCTTCTTTTTGATGAGTCTGTTAGCACGTGTTCCTAGGGCCATCCACCTAGCCCAGCCCCAGAAGGGGAAGAGATTGAGTGCACCGATGCCCAACCACTTATATTTCAAGATGAGTACATGGGGGGACCATCACAGCACGTCTTGGATGATGATGAAACAGCTGGTGCTTTTGCAATTGTGCAGACCGACAAGGAGGGCAGTGGTGAAGACTGGGTGGAAGATGATCTGGAGGACGATGAGGTCCTCGACCGGACATGGAATCAACCTCATGCAGGTGACCCATGTAGTTCGGAGGAAGAGGCGGTGGTCGCACAGAGCCACCAGCACAGCAGAAGAGGGAGCAGGGTGCCAAAGCAGAGCGTCCGTCCCCTAGACAGTACGCCTTCTACTGCCCAACGCAGCAAGGGACCGAGCACACCAAAGCCAGGTCCAAGGAGTTCCCTAGCGTGGCAGTACTTCACACAATGTGCTGATGACAAGACACGCGTGGTTTACACGTTGTGCAATCAGAGCCTGAAGCGAGGCATAAACGTTCTCAACCTGAGCACAACCTGCATGACCAGGCATCTAAGTGCAAAGTAGGGGTGTAACGGATCGTCACCGATCCGTGATCCGAACGGGCCACCCCGTTCGGATCGGCACACCCCGCGATCCGCGGAGCGCTCCGGAGCCTAGGCCTAGGAAAGTCCCCGGCTTCGGCCTAGCTCCGGAGCGGCGGCCAGTCTGCTTACCAGAGCTCAGCGTGACACGCCTCCCCGCCTCCCCGGGGAGGCGTGTCACGCTGTGCACTGGGCTCTAGCAAGCTGAATGGGAATGTTAGCAGTGAAGCACTGGTGTGAGAGGAGGGGGGGGAAAGGGGGAAAAAAGAGCACAATAGCAATTCACAGGGGTGGATTAAAGAGGAAGCAGGTGAGGCTGTTTGGGACTTAAAGTACAATCTTGATGTTTTTACAGCAAAAATATATATATATATATATATATATATATATATATCTGTAAAAACATCAAGATTGTACTTTAAGTCCCAAACAGCCTCACCTGCTTCCTCTTTAATCCACCCCTGTGAATTGCTATTGTGCTCTTTTTTCGGATCAGCAAAAAAAAAAAAAAAAGGTTCCTTTTTTTAATTGGTCCAAAAAAAAAATATATTTTATTATATATATATATATATATATATATATATATATATATATATATATATATATATATATATATATATATATATATATATATATATATATATATATATATATATATATATATATATATT